>NC_048301.1:11884987-11962920 GCF_013100865.1 Trachemys scripta elegans | reverse complement strand
GCCTTGCCTGCAGCCAGACCCTACCTCCAGTCAGCCCCTGCCCTGCCTCCAGCCAACCCTATGTCCACTGATGCCCTGCAGTTCCCAGGGCAGTAACCCTGCACACCTGTTTCAATGAGGGGGGCAAGGAGCAGCTGGAACCCACACATGTGCACACCACTAGGGTGACCAGACAGCAAGTGTGAAAAATTGGGACGGGGATGGGGAGTAATAGGATCCTATATAAGAAAAAGACCCAAAAATCGGAACTGTCCCTATAAAATCGGGACATCTGGTCACCCTAGCACACCCCCAGGCAATGGCGGGGACCCACACATGTGAAACAGAGCTCATTAATAACCGATCAACAACATATATGACGCAATGTACATAATATATAATTTTATTATTTATATAGTTATGGAAAGTAAATAATACATGGAAGAAATGAAAGGCTTCTTTTTATGGTTTTTTTTTTTGTTAGTCATCCCTGCCGGGGCCCCTCCAAAAATGTTCGAATTGGGCCCCGCACTTTGTAAAGCCGGCCCTGCCTCAGTGTTACAAACTGGCCGGCCAACCACGCCCCTCATTTGAACTGGAAGTATGCAATCAGGCAGTAGCAGAGACCAAACAAGCAAACAAACAAGGGATAGCTCAGTGGTTTGCGCATTGGCTTGTTAAACCCAGGGTTGAGAGTTCAGTCTTTGAGGGGGCCACTTAGGGATCTGGGGCAAAATCAGTACTTGGTCCTGCTAGTGAAGGCAGGGGGCTGGGCTGGGCTTGATGGCCTTTCAAGGTCCCTTCCAGCTCTAAGAGCTAGGATATCTCCATTAATTTTTTTTTCTCAAAAAGCAGCAAATACAGTACAGTACTGTTTTAAAAGTAAACTACTAAAAAAATAAATAAAGGGAAAGTTTAAAAAAAAATTGACAAGGTAATGAAACTTTCTGTGCTTGTTTCATTTAAATTGAGATGGTTAAAAGCAGCATGTTTCTTCTGCATAGTATTGTTTCAAAGCTGTATTAAGTCAAGCTTCAGTGATAGACTTTTGAAAGAACAACCAGAACGTCTTGTTCAGTTACGAACATGTCAGAGTTATGAACAACCTCCATTCCCGAGTGTCCGTAACTCTGAGGTTCTACTGTATTTACATTGCTCGTCCCACCACCTTACTGATCCATGCACCACAGCGTTTAGGACATCAGTTCCTCCTCTGTCAAGGGGAGGGGAGGGAAGAGATCTCTCCATGCAGAGATCCTTTGTTCTGGCTCCACTAGCCTGCCTCTCCCCAAGCACTTTCTTCCTGTGCCATCTTCTACTCTTTGCGCTAATGGGCTAATTAGTTCTTTAGTCCTCCCAAGCCCATTATAATCCACTAACTAGGCACTGTCAGGTCCACTCTGGGGGAGTTAATTGGTGTTTGTGTGATCTGAACGCTGGCTGAGCCATAGATTCCCAGCACTCTGTCATGCTAGCCCTCGGTATTATATTTAAGTTGTGCTCACAGTTGAACTGGAGTGCAACAACATTTCTAGGAGCTAAAAGACCAAGGTGCCATGAGCGACACATGTTAAGTTAATATGAATAATGTTGGTATTGCCAACCCCAGTTGTTCAAAAATCATGAGTCAGGCCCCCCAAAATCAGGAGATATAAAAAAATGCTGGTCTCTGTTATTTGTCTTCTGGTTTCTGAATCAAAATGATGCACTCAGGTCATGTTTTTGAGCTTTTCTTCACAACCTTGTGGGCAAGAAACTTACTATTTTTAAAAAATGAAAGCTGAGATTCTCATGTAATCACGTGACTCCAGGAGCTGGAGCTTGGAGAGAAATGGAGAGACTTGCGATAAAATCATCAGAGGTAGCAATATTGCTTTATTTCACGGAAACTACTGTACATAGAAACTGTGCAGTGACTCCATTGAAACCAAGGTTGACTGCAGTAACTTGGGTTAATGCTACCACATTATCCTCCAGTGTATATGTAACCAAACCATAAATCTAAAACATTTTCTCCACCAGTTTAGTGTTTTTAATTATAAAAGAAATGAAGAGCTTCATGGAGCATATGCCTTTGTAGCCACTTCCTACTTCACTCCCTGTCAAATACTGCACAAGAAAATTGGGAGAACATTCCCTTTGAGATTTAAACATGGTATCAATTTCATGGTCAAAAGCCCTGCAAATGAAGACAGCAAGACTAATTGCACCAGGGAACTTTTTATTTTAGTTTCCAAGGACCTAAACCACATTGCCTATCTTCATTATAGGGGCAGGGGTATTTTCTCTAGGAACTATCAATTGCTGGGCACAAAGTGCTGTCCTTCAGCAATAACTTGGAGGAAAGTTCAGTCGCTTCCACTAGTTAGTACACAGCGCCTGAAACTTCTGACATCTGTTGAGTCAGAGGATCTAAGCAAATGCACAGTATGGCAGTCAAATCACTGAAAGTTTGTCTCATCTTTTAGAGAATGACAAGGTGGATGAGGTAATATCTTTTATCGGACCAACTTCTGTTGGGGAGAGAGACAAGCTTTCTAGCTACACAGAGCTCTTCAGCTCTGGGAAAGGTAATCAAAATGTCACAGCTAAATACACGGTATTTATAATGATGTTGTATACTCTAGATAAGCCCCTTTGTTTTCAGTTTAAATTGATTTTTACCGAAAAAAACCCTGGGTTTTACAAAAAGTATTATTAGTTTTTTTCTGATTTTCATCCTACTTTTGTATTATTCAAATATATGAAAAATAACTTGTTTTATTAGGAAAATTCAAAAAATTGCATGAGCATAATGAGTGGGTGTGATGGGTTGGATCACAGAAACCCCCTTGGGAGCTGCCACCCGATGTGCCAAGACTACCCCTGCTTCTGTTTTCCCTGCCAGCTCAGGACTCCAGCACCCTGTCTTGCTGAGCCAGACACTCCCGTCTGCTCCAACACAGACCCAGGGTCTGAATCACTTGTCCCAAAGCTGCAAGTTTACCTGAAAACAGCTCACAGTAGTGTGCTTGTCTTTAGCACTCAGATGCCCAACTCCCAATGGGGTCTAAACCCAGATAAATCCGTTTTACCCTGCATAAAGCTTATGCAGGGCAAACTCAAATTGTTCGTCCTCTATAACACTGATAGAGAGATATGCACAGCTGTTTACTCCCCCAGGTATTAATATATACTCTGAGTAAATTACTAAATAAAAAGTGATTTTATTAAATACAGACAGTAGGATTTAAGTGGTTCCAAGTAGTAACAGACAGAACAAAGTAAGTCACAAGCAAAATAAAATAAAATGCGCAAATCTATGCCTAATCAAACTGAATACAGATAATCTCACCCTCAGAGATGCTTCAGTAAGTTTTTCTCAGACTGGACACCTTCCAGGCCTGGGCACAATTCTTTCTCCTGGTACAGCTCTTGTTGCAGCTCAGGTGGTAGCTAGGGGATTCTTCATGATGGCTCCTCTCCCTCTCTGTTCTCTTCCACCCCTTTATATATCTTTTGCATAAGGCGGGAACCCTTTGTCCCTCTGGGTTTCCATCCCCGCTCACTGGAAAAGCACCAGGTTAAAGATGGATTCCAGTTCAGGTGACATGATCACATGTCACTGCAAGACTTCATTACTCACTTGCCAGCACACACATATACAGGAAGACTCACAGGTAAATACGGTCATCTGCAGACAATGGGAGTCATCAAGATTCCAAACCATCCTTAATGGCCCACACTTTACATAATTACAATAGGCCCTCAGAGTTATGTTTTATATTTCTAGTTTTAGATACTAGAGTGGTACATTTCTACAAATAGGATGATCACACTCAGTAGATCATGAGCTTTGTAATGATACCTTACAAGAGACCTTTTGCACGAAGCATATCCCAGTTACATTACATTCACTTATATTTTTATAAAACCATATAGACTGCACAACGTCACAGTGGGGTCCTGCAGGAATCACTTCTGGGTCCAGTTCTGTTCAATATCTTCATCAATGATTTAGATAATGGCATAGAGAGTACATTTATAAAGTTTCAAGTATCAGAGGGGTAGCCGTGTTAGTCTGGATCTGTAAAAGGCAACAGAGAGTCCTGTGGCACCTTTAAGACTAACAGATGTATTGGAGCATAAGCTTTCGTGGGTGAATACCCACTTCGTCAGACGCATGTCTTTATTTATAAAGTTTGCGGACAATACCAAGCTGGGAGGGGTTGCAGGTGCTTTGGAGGATAGGATTAAAATTCAAAATGAGCTGGACAAATTGGAGAAATGGTCTGAAGTAAGTAGGATGAAATTCAATAAGGACAAATGCAAAGTACTCCATTTGGGCAGGAACAATCAGATGCACATGTACAAAATGGGAAATGACTGCCTAGGAAGGAGTACTGCAGAAAGGGATCTGGGGGTCATAGTGGCCCACAAGTTAAATATCAGTCAACCGTGTAACCCTGTTGCAAAAAAAGCGAACATCATTTGGGATGTATTAGCAGGAGTGTTGTAAGTAAAACACAAGAAGTAATTCTTCCGCTCTACTCCGCGCTGATTAGGCCTCAGCTGGGGTATTGTGTCCAGTTCTGGGCACCATAGAATCATAGAATCATAGAATATCAGAGTTGGAAGGGACCTCAAGAGGTCATCTAGTCCAACCCCCTGCTCAAAGCAGGACCAATTCCCAGCTAAATCATCCCAGCCAAGGCTTTGTCAAGCCGGGCCTTAAAAACCTCCAAGGAAGGAGACTCCACCACCTCCCTAGGTAACGCATTCCAGTGTTTCACCACCCTCCTAGTGAAATAGTTTTTCCTGATATCCAACCTGGACCTCCCCCACTGCAACTTGAGACCATTGCTCCTTGTTCTGTCATCTGCCACCACTGAGAACAGCCGAGCTCCATCCTCTTTAGAACCCCCCTTCAGGTAGTTGAAGGCTGCTATCAAATCCCCCCTCATTCTTCTCTTCTGGAGACTAAACAATCCCAGTTCTCTCAGCCTCTCCTCATAAGTCATGTGCTCCAGACCCCTAATCATTTTTGTTGCCCTCCGCTGGACTCTTTCCAATTTTTCCACATCCTTCTTGTAGTGTGGGGCCCAAAACTGGACACAGTATTCCAGATGAGGCCTCACCAATGTCGAATAAAGGGGAACGATCACGTTCCTCGATCTGCTGGCAATGCCCCTACTTATACAGCCCAAAATGCCGTTAGCCTTCTTGGCAACAAGAGCACACTGTTGACTCATATCCAGCTTCTCGTCCACTGTGACCCTAGGTCCTTTTCAGCAGAACTGCTACCTAGCCATTTGGTCCCTAGTCTGTAGCAGTGCATGGGATTCTTCTGTCCTAAGTGCAGGACTCTGCACTTGTCCTTGTTGAACCTCATCAGGTTTTTTTCTGCCCAATCCTCTAATTTGTCTAGGTCCCTCTGTATCCGATCCCTACCCTCCAGTGTATCCACCACGCCTCCTAGTTTAGTGTCATCTGCAAACTTGCTGAGAGTGCAGTCCACACCATCCTCCAGATCATTAATAAAGATATTAAACAAAACCGGCCCCAGGACCGACCCTTGGGGCACTCCACTTGAAACCGGCTGCCAACTAGACATGGAGCCATTGATCACTACCCGTTGAGCCCGACGATCTAGCCAGCTTTCTATCCACCTTACAGTCCATTCATCCAGCCCATACTTCTTTAACTTGGTGGCAAGAATACTGTGGGAGACAGTATCAAAAGCTTTGCTAAAGTCAAGAAATAACACATCCACTGCTTTCCCCTCATCCACAGAGCCAGTTATCTCATCATAGAAGGCAATTAGGTTAGTCAGGCACGACTTCCCCTTCGTGAATCCATGCTGACTGTTCCTGATCACTTTCCTCTCCTCTAAATGTTTCATAATTGATTCCTTGAGGACCTGCTCCATGATTTTTCCAGGGACTGAGGTGAGGCTGACTGGCCTGTAGTTCCCCGGATCCTCCTTCTTCCCTTTTTTAAAGATGGGCACTACATTAGCCTTTTTCCAGTCATCTGGGACCTCCCCCGATCGCCATGAGTTTTCAAAAATAATGGCTAATGGCTCTGCAATCTCACCCGCCAACTCCTTTAGCACCCTCGGATGCAGCGCATCCGGCTCCATGGACTTGTGCACGTCCAGTTTTTCTAAATAGTCCCGAACCACTTCTTTCTCCACAGAGGGGTGGTCACCTTCTCCCTATACTGTGCTGCCCAGTGCAGCAGTCTGGGAGCTGACCTTGTTCGTGAAGACAGAGGCAAAAAAATCATTGAGTACATTAGCTTTTTCCACATCCTCGGTCACTAGGTTGCCTCCCTCATTCAGTAAGGGGCCCACACTTTCCTTGATTTTCTTCTTGTTGCTAACATACCTGAAGAAACCCTTCTTGTTACTCTTAACATCTCTTGCTAACTGCAACTCCAAGTGTGATTTGGCCTTCCTGATTTCACTCCTGCACGCCTGAGCAATAATTTTATACTCCTCCCTGGTCATTTGTCCAATCTTCCACTTCTTATAAGCCCCTTTTTTGCGTTTAAGATCAGCAAGGATTTCACTATTTAGCCAAGCTGGTCGCCTGCCATATTTACTATTCTTTCTACACATCGGGATGGTTTGTTCCTGCAACCTCAATAAGGATTCCACCATGTTTCAGGAAGGATGTAAACAGATTGAAGAGAGTCCAGAGAAGAGTGACAAAAATGATTAAAGGTCTAGAAAACATGACCTCTGAGGGAAGATTGAAAAAAATGAGTTTGTTTAGTCTGGAAAAGAGAAGAGTGAGAGGGGACATGATAACAGTTTTCAAGTATGTAAAAGGTTGTTAGGAGGAGGAGGAAGAAAAATTGTTCTTTTTAACCTCTGAGGACAGGACAAGAAGCAATGGGCCTAAATTGCAGCAAAGGAGGTTTAGGTTGGACATTAGGAAAAACTTCCTAGCTGTCAGTGTGGTTAAGCACTGGAATAAATTGCCTAGGGAGGTTGTAGAATCTCCATCATTGGAGATTTTTAAGAGCAGGTTAGACAAACACCTGTTAGGAATGGTCTAGATAATTAGTTCTGAGATGAGTGCAGAGGGCTGGACTAGATGACCTCTCGAGGTTCCTTCCAGTCCTATGATTCTATATATGTATTACGATAATGCATTAGTCTGTGTATATATGCAAAGCAGCCTGTTGAAGTAAGGCTATGTATTAGTCTAGCTAGAAGATACACACAATAAACAAACAGACATGCACACAAGCTCTGAAGTGCGTGTGCATCTGATGAATCTCATGCTCACCACCTACACATTTCAAGCTGTTAGCAGATAACGGTTTCAAGATTTGACACACTAAAATGGAAAGAAAATGAAAATCTGTATCAGGATACGTTTCAGAACACAAGGCAGTATTCGAAAGTTTAAAAAAACAAAAACAGGAGAAAAAGAAGTTGAGTGTATGCGATGCAAGTGGTGTGTCCCAATTATCAAATGTAAATATTTATAGGCTGATAGTTCTAGGTCTACAATGGCAAACTGTTTATTCAAATGAAAAGTTTTATTTAGGGATTGTTTTCTTAAAATCAGAGGTGGCATTTCGTTTTGAGTTCTGATTTAGTTCTGCAGCAAACCTCATTGAATTCCATTAATCAAAGCATTAATCTTCTGAATACTTTTTCCCTGTCCTTCCATCCACCAAAATAAACCCCGATATTTACCCAGAAAAATTATAGTTTTTTTCCACCGATTTTCACCTATTTTTGTTGTTGTGATAATAAACACCGATACATTCTTGGGAAAAATTAAATAAAATAAAAACCGAAAATGAAAGGCCCCAACTCTGGGGATGGACTATGCAGGAATCACTCTTGAATGCCTAACTGGTTGCCACCAAATAAGCCAGCGCTGAAAAAAAGCACCCTCAAGTAAACTCCTCCCACTGGCCCATCACTCAGAAAAACAGACCAAGTGAAGGAAGGCACAGATGTTTGCCAAACTTGGATCAAAAATCCATTTGCATGTCTATTCACTGACTAAAGTCTGCTAGCCCTGGCAAAAGGAAAAGTCTACAAACTACCTGTGCCTTCTAGTCCTCTCTTTTGTTTTAAACATTTCCTGGATGACACTAAAGACACAGGTAAGGAGGGTGACAGCTCGATTTTAATGTACAGAGCAGAAGCAATGGACTTTCCCTCCCCAGATTCACCAGTAAAGAGCTGTCACTTTAGTGCCACCTCATATAACTTTGGGCCATAATTCAGTTGGCCTCTGCATACAGCTTTATAGGGTTGCCAGCTATATAATATTTAAGAACCTTCCCTGTCCCACCTCTTCCCTCCTGAGGCCCTACCCCTGCCACGCCTCTTCCCCTGAGGACTTGGCCCCCATTCATTCCTCTTCCCCCCTCTCCTGTCACTCACTGCTTTCCCCCTCTCTCCCTCCCCCTCTGCTTAGGTTGGGAGGGACTAGCCTGTGGCGCCGGGGCTGGGCGCTCAGCCTCCCGATGCAGGTAGTAGAGTAGAGGCGGGCACTGGTGATGACCCAATGCCTCCCCAGCTCCCTCACCCGCATTAACCAGACTTTTGGTGTCCGATCAGTGGATCTGACTGGACTCTGTCAGGTCCACTTTTTGACCGGACTTTCTGGTTGAAAACTGGCCACCCTAATACAGCATATTGTAACATCAACATTTCGTATTGAGGTAGCATCACTCAGTCTGAAGATTCCGAAAGCACTTTACAGTTTGGGGTCACTCACCCATACTGGAATGCAGTTGTTTCTGGGGTGGAACATGGCAGCAGCACTACACAATAAGGTGTTTTTAAGATGGGCAGCAAAGGACAATTTCCTCAGCTGAAACTAGAGAAGGCTTTTGGATTGGCAGAATGGAACTATCCAGTTAGTAATATCATACACGATAAGGAGTCTGGTGGTGATTTCTATGTCCATTCAGCTGATAATGAACTAGCTCAAGGGGAAAATATGCATTGCTGCTGTTCAGCTATCAGGATAGACAATTAGTTTCAAGACCAAGATGGTGTCGTGACGTAGACACAGCTTGGGGAATAAGGAGACCTGGGGTCAGATTTTCCAAACCTGCACAATTGAACTTGGATTGTCAAAACATCTAAGCTCCCTTTTAGGTAGCTAATTGAAATAGCCAGGATTTCAAAAGTGATCAGCACCCCAGAGCAACCATTCTTGCTTGGTAGTAATTTATCCCTGTGAATATGCGGTGCAGTTTATCCTGCACACAAAGCAAAAAAGGTAACAGAAAAAAATGGAAATAAAACTCTTGGGGGGAAAACCACTAGAACAACAATAAATCCAGTGTATTGGAATGGTTTCTCCCCAATGATCCACTTAGAACAATGAAATAGAAACCACCATCTCCTGTCTATAAAATTACAGCTTATTAAAGGCCAGGACGCACCCTTTCATTGCAATTCAGTCTGAAGTGCATCATATTGAAGTACAAAGAGGTCATTTGTATTTCCAAGCATGGTTTTATTTATTTATTTATTGTTTTACTTGCAGCTTGCGGCCGAAACAAAACAATTAAGGAGGCACGGGCAGCATTTCTAGGTTAATACTGCATGTTTCAGGGGACTCTGTAAGGCACAAGGACAAAGGACAAGTGACTGCAACACAAGATTTTCCAACCACAATAGCTCAATTCACGCAATTGTGCTCGCACACTGGGTACTGCATGTGTCAGTGGCCAATGGAGCTAAATTGAGTCGTGTGCAAGGACCCGAAAGTCTCATTTTTTGAAGGTGTTGTGCAGGTTACCTCTGAGGACGAGGGCTGAGGGGTCAGAGCTGGAGTGAGTGTTTTGTGAAAAGCGCTTGCCCACAGGTAATAGGGTGGTTTTGTCTTTTATAATTTTCCTACATTCATTCGAGAGCGTAGTGATTGTCTGGTTATATCCATATAGCTGTTATTGGGGTATTTGCTGAGGGCTGCACAATATGCCAGTCTCATAATGGGCCACTTGGAGGAATAATATATGGGCAGATGCACCACAGAACCAATGATATACCTGAGATACATCGATGGTATTTTCATCCTCCAGACAGACAACCTAAACTCCCTCAGAGTTCCACCACAACTTCAACAACTCCCCTCCCTCCCCCGAACCATTAAACTCTCATGGGTGTGAATTTTGCTCCGAGCTGAGTGACGTAACTAGGTCGACCTATGTTTTAGGTGTGGGCCGGGCTGTAGGGTATATCTATATGACAGCTGGGAGCATGCTCCCCACCTCGAGTAGACAGATGCACTAACTCTGCTTGAGCTAGTCTGCTCAAAATAGCATCGGAGATGGGGGTAGCACCACCGTACAGGCTTTCCAGAGTGATTCCAGCATAGAGCCAGAATAGTCCTTTCCCAGAGTGTACAACATCATTATACTGTACAGTGGATGTTAATCTCTGGTCGAGAATGTGTTCAGCCATAGAGTAAAGAGAACTAGGGTTGGTTTGTACATCCTGAATGAGCTGTGGACGTGGAGAAGGATCTCACTTAGCTGGATTTGCGGAAGCATCTCACCAGCTTTCGTAGATGGCTGCCAAGTTTGCGTTATACACCTTATATGGATTCAAATTCTGCTCACGTTGTAGACTTGATCCAGGGAAGCTCTTCAGCCCATGCTTAATTTTAAGCATATAAGTGGTCCTATTGACTTCACTGTTCACATGGTTAAAAATAAGCGCAGATTTAAGGGCCATTAAAAGATTCTCATTGACTTAAGGGCATTGAAACAGGCTATGGGTGCTTTGCAGGACTCTGGTTTTATACTAGTGCGTCCACATGGGATTGCACCAGTGTCCCTGAAAGCAGATTCTGGGCCTCTGTGACTACCATCAGGAAATAATAGATGTGACCTGGGTTTTTGAAGAGTTTTTTTTGTTATATTGCAACAAAGAAGCCAAAAGTGAGACTCTGTGAAGTTATCCAAATGGCAAGCAGACATTTCAGCTGGTCTGGAAGGCTTCCAGCTGTGTGCATTTGTGTGAAATATGCTACTTGGTTTGCAATGGCTTCTCTAGTGAGTGCTGCTGCCAATGGCTGCTTAGAGGTGATGGCGAAACTGCTGGTGTCAGGCCCAGAAATAGGGCTGAAAATAAATATCTCCCCCGCCCAATCCATTGGCTGCTTGTTCGTATCAGTAACAAAACACATGGCTTTACCCTTGATGTGTCTGAAAGTACGGCTGTTTTGATGATTAAGATGTTACAAATATGAGGTATAGCAACACTGCAAAACATTCCAGATAGGAGGGATTGTCCTGCATGCTGTTTGACCATCTCTGTTGCAGGACTACTGCCTGTTTGTAAATAAAGCAAGCCACATGTATAGTACACCCAAACTCTGCCTCATTGATTTCTCCTCCAACTGGAAGCTGACCTACAACACCCTGGATGTCTGTTACTGCTCAGCAGAGGGGCGGCATTATGATTATTGTATGTATTATTGTAGTGTCTAGAGGTTGCAATCAGGATTGTGTCCCAGTTGTGCTAGGCACTGTACAAACACAAGGAAGGGATGTTGGGCATCTAAGCACTTTTATGACAACCAAGGATTTTTATTCTCTTTGTTAATTGATGAAGCTATGAAAATTAACACCAGCTGAAGATCTGCCCTACAGATTTTAAGGCCAAAAAAGACCAATATGATCATCTAGTCTGACCTGTATAACACAGCAGGCCATAGAATTTCACCCAGTGATTCCTGCAAATTGTGGTTGAGTTAGAGCATATTTTTTGGAAAGATATCCAGTCTTGATATAAAGATTTCAAGTGATAGAGAAGTCACTCCTTATTTGCTGAAAGAGCGCCAGTTGCATTTGTTGACTGTCTATAGATCTACCCACATCTCTAGTGGGAAATGCTCAAAACAGCTACTCGTGGAATTTCTCTCTTTTGTAATTTCTCATAAAAAGGCACCGAGAGCTGCTGGCAAAGTTTTGGAATTTCAGATATAAAACCTAGAGAGACTTCACAAGAAAAATAGTTCCCCAGACATTTAAACTCAATTTACCATCCTTCAACAGTTCTTCAGATTTCCTTTTAATTGAGAGAATGGAACATGTGCTTTGCTGAACTGCACAAACGTATTATGAACATAATTAAAAGTCAGCAAAATCTTTGCATGCAAATTAAAAAGTAAAATTTCACTAAATGCTTAATAAGAACATTATTTTCTAAGGAAAATTAATTCTCTGAGATACAGAAACAACTTTGTGTGTTAAAAATTCTCTAGCCAGCTTTATACCTCGCATCTAGCAGCTTCACCTGGAAACATTCATGATTTTTTTAACAAAATCATCCCCCTTGATTAACAACAAAATTAATTTTTAAAAATAGTCCTGGCCCTAGCAACCTGAAAAGCTACAAGTCTGTATACATCAGCCTGAAATAAACTATTGTTTCTAGAAGGTTTGGAATTTGTTGTTGAAAAATGGACTTTTCTCAAGAGACTTGCAAAACTCGCTAATAATCTGCTCACTCACTGCTCACCCATGGAGCTAAACATCCTATATATATATATATATATATATATATATTAAAAACTCCAAAAGAGGGAGATCCATCCATCCATCCATTCCCTCCCTCCTTCTTTTTGGTTCACTCTGGCTAGCCCAGGGGTCGGCAACCTTTCAGAAGTGGTGTGCCGAGTCTTCATTTATTCACTCTGATTTAAGGTTTCGCGTGCCAGTAATACATTTTAACGTTTTTAGAAGGTCTCTTTCTATAAGTCTATTATATATAACTAAACTATTGTTGTATGTAAAGTAAAGAAGCTTCATTTAAAATTAAATTAACATGCAGAGTCCCCCGGACTGGTGGCCAGGACCCAGGCAGTGTGAGTGCCACTCAAAATCAGCTCGGGTGCCACCTTTGGCATGTGTGCCATAGGTTGCCTATCCCTGGGCTAGACCATGAGGAAACTGAGAAGAAGCCATTGCTTCAGTACACATTCCTGTCAGGATTATAGATTGCTGTGTTGGATGCTAGTTGCGCTATACTTACTTTGCTATTAGCAGGTGCTTTGTTGGACCACATTAAACCCTTTTGTGTATTGTTTTGCTTTGTGTTTTATAAATGATGGTTGCTGCTGGTGCATATGTTTCAACCACTAATTATCGGTCCCGCTTTATCATTCTGCCACAATATTTCCCTTTAACAAGTATTGATCTCTTTCTGTATGAACCTGGTTGTTTTCTTCTTCTCTGTGCGTGTGTCTGTCCTTACTGCAACCAAAATAAATAAAGTGAGAATAAAATAAAAAAAGACACACGCCCAGTTTTAGGAATTCTGGCCTGTCCTCCTCTCTCGCCTGTTCATTCAGTGTGGCAGAACAATTAGGATCTTTGGTGCTCCATTTTTATCTTCTTGATCCTGTACTACTGAACCCAATAGGTGTTTTGCCAGTGATTTCAGCAGATGCAGGAGCAGGTCCTTGGGAGAACTAAGAATTACATCTGTGTGTGAACCCTTAAAGGCCCACCTACACTGCAGAGGGAAATGTGCTTCCCAGCTCGGGTAGAGAAATGCGCCAGCTCTACTTGAGCTCGTGCACTAAAAATAGCAGTCATGAAGATGTACCCTAAGGCCTGGCCTACGTCTAAAACATAGTTCGACTTAGCTACATCACACAGGACTGTGCAAAATTCAGACCCATGAGAGACATGGTTAAGCCCACCTAAGCCTCAGTATAGACACCACTAGTTCAACGGAAGAATCCTTCTGTCAGCCTAGTTACCACCTCTTGGGGTGTGTGGATTAACTACAGTGATGGGAAAAAAAAAACCCTCCATTGCTGTAGCAAGTGTCTACAAGGCAATTGCTCCGCGGTAGTGTTTGTAGCATAGACGCAGCCTTGGAGGCCTGACTGATCTGCTCCGCTCTGATACTCAGAAGAGCGAACATACGAGGCCTTGTCTTCACTGCTGAGTTAACTCGAATTACCACTTGAGTGTTGCCCCAAATTCGAGTCCCATCCACAAACAAAACTCCTTAACTCGAGTGTTGTGGTGATTTTAGCTGGAGTTAGCTGGCATGTTGGCTCTGGTTAGCACAACTCATCAACTTGAATCCAATCACTTTATGCAGCTAATCCAGTCACTCGGTGCAGCGCGTTATTTATGGCCCTGCTAACTTGAGTGTAGATAACTTGAGTTAACTCTTCAGTGAATACATAATCAGAGAGAGGATTTGCCTCTCTTCTTGGTGTTTCGCTAGAATATCATCCACTTTAATAATACAGATGCCGTGCTTAGCAAACCCGCGTCCAACTGCGTCTCTTGGGATATATTCCTTCTTTTTTCCAACCAACGAGCAGTTTCTTTCCTAACTCTGGAATACCAAGAGGCCCACAAATTACTCAGGGTCACAGTGTGGAAGGGATTGGTTTCCTGGATTTAACTTTACATTCTGTATTTGCCCATCCAAACCAGAATGCTACTTGGGAGTCTGACTGTTTAATAAAGTGACTGGGGTGGACAGGATCTCAGCAGGACCTGTGGGGAGGTGGCTTTCCTCTGACTTGCTATATTTGTACACCTGGCATTGGGTTCACCAGGCTGCTAAATAACCCCTTGAGCTAAACTCCTTTTCAAGCATTGGGTGAATTAAATGCTCTGTTTGGGGGAATATTCAGGATTGTCTGTTTATTTACCTCTTGGCGTAGCACTCTGCGGGTTTCTCTAAGGGAGATTTTGGCATCTAGCGCAGCAGTGGCATTGAAAAGATAAGGGAGCATTAGCAGGACAATTCTGTGCTGCTTTGGAACAGCTCAAGTCAAACTAGAGTTTAGATTCAGATTTGCGATGTAGTGCTATATCCCAGAGCTCTGCTAAGTGCAGCCGAAGGAAGGAGGGCTGTAGGCCAATTTTGTGCTCCCTTGATCCCTGGGGCAGCCAGGAGAAATTTTGATCTTGGCATAATTTAGAGCCATCTCAGGGCTGCTCTAAATTACGTTGGTTTGTTATGCTGGCTGGGGGTCATCACCCACTTTGTCCCCTGTCTGGCTTCCTGGGGCAGAGGCTTGGAGAGGGTAATGTGGAGTCGGCTAAGCCAGCTCTACATCAGCTGTGGGTTCCTCCATGATGAGACGATCCCAAGCTGCATGTTTATGGCACTTTGGTGCCTCTGTTGTGCTGGAGCAGTGCAGAGGGGCCTTATCACAGGCCAGGAGCTGGCTTGTAGATTTTACAAGCTATTTGCGTAATTTATTTGTACACCCAGGGGAATGCTACTACTTCCCATGAGCAGAGTCAACAGACGGTTTTCTTTGCCTATGGGATTATTGTCAATATATGTCACGTTCAGGGTATATATAATTCTTTCCAGGCTGCATTTAGTGGTGGTATGTGACAGACTAAATAGAGGTGGTGGAGGTTAGAATTATCTTTGAAATACTGGATAATATTTTACAGCTACACAATATTTATCAATTTTCTTTTAAACAGTTGAATTCAGCGGACCTTTTATGATACTTCAGAGAAGCTTCACATGTCTAATAAAGAGATTGCTCATTGCCGTCCGGGATGTAGTTACTTTCTTCCAATGAGTTTGGAGTCACCAAGGATTTGGGTATTTCTGAGGGAGGCCGAGGTCATGGTTTAGATTACTGTCCAATAATGCACTCCTGCATCCTCAGCCGTAACTCATAACAATGTCTTGTGATTTCAATGGGAGTTTTGCCTGAGTACACAAGGGCTGGAACTAGGAGTATGGCGGGGTGTTGCAGCACCCCCTGACTTGAAGTGGTTTCCATTATAAACAGGATTTACAGTCTGGTTCAATGGCTCACAGCACCCCCCACTATAAAAATAGTTCTAGCACCCCTGCCTGAGTAATGACTGCATGATTTGTTCCTAAGCTATTTTAACTGGTTACTGAAGTTTCCCTTTAAGATAAGAGCTCCTTCACAGGAAGAAACAAAAATGTGGATCATGCATATTTTCTCCTCTGTTGGGTTTTATAGTAATAAACTTGAGTGTAGCCAGCTGGTTACAAGTAGCCTGCTGAAAACCTGCCGGTGAGCGGGGAATCAGTCCAGCTTTAAATTAGAGATTGCCCAAGGAGGATATGTTTTGGCAAGCCTCAAATCGGCTGTGCTTCAGATCTGGGGCCCATTTGATCTGAATGACCTAAGGTTGAGAAGGGAGATGCAACATAAAAGCTTTGGGATTTCTTCCATCTCTGTGACTGGCTATGAACGGATGGAGCTCCCATCCTGCTCCTAATAAAGCATCCACCCAATATATAACTAACTCGCCTCCCCATGGGATAGCTTTATTAGTGTCCCAACTAACTACAACAGCCTAAGTGTTCTCCTAATGCTTGACTCTTTGTGGCATTATCCCTGCAGGATCTTTCTGTATTGCCCCTCACTCCATCAGAGAAAGACGTTCCAGCCTCTCATCTCTCTCATAGATGCACCTGCATCTATGAATCATTATCCTTTGTCTTTAGGCAGGGCAGGCCTGAGCAGAGTGTGGTTCAGCAGACAAGCCCTGTCTGGCTATGCAATGTCTTAGCAACTGCCCGGTGTGGAAGCCTGGGATCTCTTTTTAAATTATATTGGTTTTTGCAAAGCCAAAACCAGAGATGGTTTGGGTTTGGAGTTGGATTCCATTTAATCCAGATCAGCAAATTTTCAGGTAGTTGGATAACAGGCTGCAGTTTTTGTGCCATCAGCTACTTTAAATTAGATTCAGTTTTGCCTAATAAAAATGTCGTGTGTCCCTGTGTGGGTGTCTGAATTATTGGGTTTCCCATCAGCTCACCTAAATGCAAGAGTTGTGCCAAAGGCATAGAGGTTTATTGTTCTGAGAACAAAGTTGGTTGACCTGAAAACCTAGATGTCAGCGATGTTCTTCTGTGGAGCTGTGCCCATCCCCGCTTTCTGCTCACTAGCCCGGCTGGATGTGGAAGGTAGATCTGTTAGCGTCCACAGTTTCAATGGGTTTTTTTCCCCTTCCGATTAGTATTTCTTGTGGTTGTTTTGGCTGCATCCTAACACATTTGCTATAAACGGAGACCTTACTGAGCTAAGTAACTCAGAGATTACTATGATAGAACCAGCACAGCAAGTTATGATTGTTCAAAGCTCATACCGGGGCTTAAATTCTTATAGAGTATTTCCTGGAGCCCCCCCAAAGTGACCACAACATGCTATAAAAACTCCAGGGGGTGGGTTTGAAAATATTTACTGGAGATCCTCTCCGGACAGCTCTGGCTGAATTTAAGCCCTGCTTGTAGCTGTGTTTGATTTAAATTCATATAGAATTTAGATGCTTTGCAGACAGAGGGAGCACAAGAACCCCATGCCTCGTCAGCCAGCAACAGGGAGCCGCTCTGTGCTGGGAGTTATACTGTTGAATTCAATAGGAACGGGCTAGGGCAGCGCTTACAGTCCCGCCCTTACATTCTGCATCCCAATCTGACTCTAAGGCCTGGTCTATACTACCCGCCTGAATCGGCGGGTAGAAATCGACCTCTCGGGGATCGATTTATCGCGTCCCGTCGGGACGCGACAATCGATCCCCGAATCGGCGCTCTAACTCCACCAGCGGAGGTGGTAGTAAGCGCCGCCGACAAAAAGCGGCAGAAGTCGATTTTGCCGCCGTCCTCACAACGGGGTAAGTCGGCTGTAATACGTCGAATTCAGCTATTCACGTAGCTGAATTTGCGTATCTTAAATCGACTCCCCGCTGTAGTGTAGATGTACCCTAAGGGTCTAATCCTCCACTGCTGGCTACACATGAGTAAAGCGGGTGTGAAAAGCTACTGTTCTGATCTGATAATAGCTTTGATCTACCTTGCCTGGGCGTAATTGACTACACAAGGTGCAAGGCAGGGGAGAATCAGGCCCAAAATCTTGAGGGGTTCCCTCTCACTGGATTTGTACATAGTTTTGCTATATTGAGGCTGATCTTGGTGCCCCCTTTGTCTATGTATTGCTAAGGCTGGTTTACTGCGTGCTTTTATGAGCAGCTTTGCCTGGGTGAGGCTGGGATTTGCACATTTCTAAATTTTATTCCACTCGAAGCAGGGCAAGAATTATTTGAAGGGGAAAAGAAAAATCCGTGGGGATTGACAAGCGAGAGGAGGAAAACTGTGGGTTTGTCTAACCCAAGTGGCTGTGGAAAGTGTATAATGTAGTTCCTGCCACTCTGAGCATACTCCGAGTGTTGTCATGTCTTGAGGTTTGTACAGATATGTTAGATAAAGAGAGAGTAAAATATGTCAGGAAGCGTTTGACCTTTTATGCTGTTTACAGGACTTAAAGTTCTCCCCAGTGGAAAGTCCAGCTGCAAATGTTCAAATGTTTCCTGTTGGCCAATTTTAGTTTTTGAACAAAACAACAGATCCGTTGAGCTCCTGCATACTAAGGATATTAATATTATTAATATTAATCAATAGCTGGATATTGATTCTCCAAATGAAAGCAGCAGAGACCAGTAGAAACCAACTGAGACCTGCTGGAATATTCATATGGACTCTACTAGAATTTCCAGTCGGGTTTACAATCAGAGGTGGATTAGAGGTTTGTGGGGCCCTGGGCCAGAGCAAGTAAGGGAAATGGGGTCAGGGCATGGGGGCTTGCCCTGCCCTGCCCCCCTGCCTGGCACTCCTGCTGGGGAGTGGGTTTGGGGTGCGGGGGCACCCATTTTTCCGGTGGCCCCCATATTGGCCAGAGCCCCTGGGCATGGGCCCTGTTGGCCCAGTGGCTAATCCACAACTGCTTACAATTTTCAGGTACTGTCACCAAGAGACACAATTAAGCACACTTAATAGAAATACCTTATTAGTTTGTGTTAAAAAAACACAAGCTGTAAGGATACAGGTTATAATAGTTCTGTTCTCCTCAGGTCAGGCTGATCTGAATGCCCTCTGATGGCCATAAGCTATCTAGGACAAGCACTTTCTATGTAAAAGAGCAATGTCCCAATTTAGTATAAAGTCCTTTAGATAGGTTTGTTACAGTGTGTGCAGTGCAGCATGTGTCTGGCTGAGTGTTCAGGTCAGTTTTAGTTATGTGTTGACCACAAATTTACAACCAAGAGAAAGAGGCCTGGCTGGGGACCTGGCCGGAAGATCTAATTCTGCTGCTCCTGCCTGAGTTTTATCTTCTTTTACTTTGTGTTGATCACCACACTGTGTCCTGTGACTAGGTTGACCAGATGTCCCGATTTTATAGGGACAGTCCCGATTTTTGGGTCTTTTTCTTATATAGGCTCCTATTACCCCCCACTCCCTGTCCCGATTTTTCACGCTTGCTGTCTGGTCACCCTACCTGTGACACTGTGGGCAATGTATACTTCCTAAAACTTAGTAACGCTTTGGGAACACTTTGGGATGCCAGTGGAAATAGGCTGGTGCACCTGTTACAGCTGCTGCGGAAGATGATTTACCACACGTGTAATCCTCTGTCACGTGACCTCTTTAAATCGAGACCAATTATCTTTTTAAAAGAGATGCTCTAGTTCAACCAGAAATCTTTGCTTTTGAGGCAGGAATCCTCAAAAGCCTGGAGGAGGGTCCGTGGCCTGTGTTATACAGAAGGTCAGAAAGAATGATCACCATGATCCCTTCTGGCCTCGGAATCTATGAATTGTGAAAAGATTCTCTCGCCTAAACTCTGCTGGTTTTTCAGTTGTGCTATTGCTGCTGTGTGATGCTCTGTCTTGCCTGCCTGGCTTAAGTTCCATCGTTTAGACCCGATGGCCCTTTTGTGTCATGCAAAGTTGGCAAAAATATTGGCAGTGGATATATTGCCAACTTTATTCGTTGACTCAGGAAAGACAGCCCACCTCCATAACAGATGTGGACAATTGGTGAGACACAGGCTAGTGTGTGTGCACGCCCACTGCATCAGAAGGAGGGGAGAAAACCTGGGCGAGGAAAAGGGGATCAGCTGTAGAATACGTGACTCTCTCTCACCACCACCTTCTCTCTACTTCACAGCACACATAGAAAATTTCAAACAGGGCCCTTCCACCGCCACTGCTCAATAAGTTTGAAATGTCAAGCAGAAGTGGCTTTTAAAGGTTTCACGTTTTTTGAAGTGGAAAATAAGCCATGGAACACATGGATGGCTCTTGAATTTGGCCTTTTCTGCTGAGGCTCAAGCCAAACTAATGGATTTGCCCTTTGAAGGAACAGAGCTTCTTAGTCCAGAGACTCTTCAGGTTTTGGAGAAATCAGAGGCCACCAAACCATGGCTAAACCTCTGGATTTCGGACAGTCTGTGTCCGGCAGAAAATTTTGCTTGTAGGTTTCACAAGGGATAGTCACAGTAGATATCTTCTGGGACAGGCTCCCAGCAGATGCCCAGACAGTCTGGGAAAAATCTTTCTGATCCCATCAGAACAGGTACAGTTCTTCCTCCTCAGACCCAGGGACCTGTGGTACTGCATCCAGGCAGGAAGGCTGATTAGATCCAGATCTTGCATCTGAAGAAGTGAGGTTCTTACCCACGAAAGCTTATGCTCCCAATACTTCTGTTAGTCTTAAAGGTGCCACAGGACCCTCTGTTTCTTTTTACAGATTCAGACTAACACGGCTACCCCTCTGATACTAGATCCAGATCCTCACTCTTCTCTTCCCTGTCCCCTCACTTTGGGATTGTATGTTTCATTTTTGACAAGTATAACAAACTATTTCTTCAGACCGCTGGGTCCTAGAGATCATCAAAAAAGGGTACCTCCTCCATTTCAAGGCCATGTCAAACCCCAGCTCCTTTCCCCTTCCGTTTTCAGAGCTCCCTCTAACAAGAAACTGTTAAAAGAAGTAGTCTTGGCTGCCTTGAACATAGAAGACATACAAGTGGTGCCAGATCCTCTAGTATAGTCTATTTCTGTATCTCCCTAAAGAAACACTGGACTTCATCCTATTTTGAATCACTGCAAACTGGACTAATATCTAAGGAAAATTTAAATTCGGGTTGATTCTTCCGGGCAGCATAATTCCTGCTCAACTCTCAAGACTGGTTCATGGTCCTTGATCTTTGAGATGTCTCTTTCCACTTCTCGATACCGCAGATGCAAAAGAAACATGTCGAGCTCATTACTAGTGCAAGATACCAAACTTTGAACTGGCTGGAGATTCACCAAATGCTTGGTGGTGGACGCAATTCACTTGCACCAGAGGCGTGCATGGGATGGCCAGCCCACCTTACATCATATTCCAAAGGCCAGGTGGTACTTAGCCCTCACTCCGAATTTGTCACAAAGGATGTATTGGGCTTTCATCTCAATTAGTGGATGTCACTGCCTGTGTTTTGCCCAAAGCTCCATAGGCAGAGCCCCTTGTGGTCAAAGGAACCATCAGTTATTTTGCCACTGAAAGTTTAATTCACTGTTTGTGGCCCATAGAGAAACATTTGGAACTCAGAACATCTCGGCTGAAAGATATTCGACGAGAACGAACGTGATTCTCATTTATACCAGGGCCACTTGACACTGCTCTGGCTATGCAAAGGGGCCTTCAGGTGAGCAGGAGTGTAAATGCATCCGATCATGCCCTAGACTACCTGATGTTCCTGTGCCTTAACATCTCGGCACTCAGACGGCTCAATGTCAGGTATCCCCAGTGTGGCCTGAGCTCAGACCAGTAGGGCTGCTTGCTGTATGGAGTTTGGTTCAGACCTTCATGGCTCACTGTTCTCTGGATGCCACACAAAGAAGAGACGTAGGTTTAAGGCAGCCAGTATCTCAGTTACTGTTCACTTAGCAGAGCTCCTCAACCTGCCTCTTAGAGGGGGGATCCCTGCTAGCTAATTACCTTCAGAGGGGGTCTTCTGGAGGCAAGAGAGGAGAACAGGCGTTACTGTCGGTAAGCAGGGATTCTGTGGTTAAAACCCCCCAACATTCTCCGATTTAAAAACCATAAAAATCCACATTTTTCAACGATTAAAATGAAACACTGAATTTTAGTTTCTCTAGCCACAATATATGTAGGCATCAGTTGAACGCAGTGTTTTATTGATAGACATCTCTACCCTGATATAACGCGACCCGATATAACACGAATTTGGATATAACGCGGTAAAACAGTGCTCCGGGGGGGCGGGGCTGCGCACTCCGGTGGATCAAAGCAAGTTCGATATAACGCGGTTTCACCTATAATGCGGTAAGATTTTTGGCTCCCAAGGACAGCATTATATCGAGGTAGAGGTGTATTTACAAAGTTAAGCAAGTTTGAAGCCTATCAGTGCCATCAATCATTATAATAGAATAAAATTAATAGAATTGCAATTTGCATTTCTTACATATACCTAATACTTCTATGTCTGTCAGCCCAAAGTGGCAGGGCTTGGGGTATCAGCCCACTGTCAGCCCTGGTTCAGTTAATGTGGAGAGCCGGATAATGGAGGCTCGGATAAATGGGGTTCTCCTGTATATGTTTTTATTTTTTCACAAAATATATAAACTAAAGATTCTCTGTAAAAAATGCAAATTCAGTGTTTTTGTGTGGCAAATGGATGTCTAGGTTCCCTGCTGATAAGTAACCCTCTTTCTCCTTCATGATGTTGCCTCCAAAATCAAAGCAGGTTACTTATCAAGAGCAACTCTTGTTTTCTGCTGTTGGTGCCACAGACCCTTCCTCTTTCCCTCAACTTCAGAGACTATTGTTCCAAATAAGGCTAGAGAAGGCAGAGAGGAGCTGAGGGAAAGTTAGAGGGGCAGGGTACTTAGCCCTCAAACCATGATTTTGGGTGCCCAATTCAAGACATTTTAAAGGGGATGGATATTCAGAAAAGGCTGAAAACCCACCTTCTGAAAAACAAAACCCTTTAAGTGGTCTTGAGTTGGGCACCCCAAATCACCGGTCTGTTGGTAGTCTTGGCCTTGGCCTTGGCCTATGGACTATAAAGCTCCGGAGAGATGTCTGTGCCCCGTCATTGGCAGCTACTACTCATAAAGGTTCCAGGGCTCAGCGTGCAGCTCCTGGGGTGGGCTGTGTGGGCAATACTTTCACGTAACAAAATATACGGCTGCTTGGTAACCCCTATGTCAGTGCACCAAGGATTTTTTAGTGCTGGACAGTAGCTTTTTCAGTGAGTCATAATTAAATTTCACTTTTCGGAGCCATGCATTTGGTTCTCTCAGGCTGCCAGACAAAAGGAGGGATTTGGGGATAGCATTGACAGACATAGTTCCGTTTGCAGCCGATTAACTTGGAGCCAGTGTAGAGTGCAATGTGTTAAATCATTTTGCAGTTGAGGGGAATGATCTGGTTGAACTTTGAACCATCTAGGCATATCCAAATAGCATTTTGTATATACAGAGAGGAAAATGTCTCTTTTGCATGTTGTTTCATGTTGGGTTATGTCTGGTTAAGTCACGTTGTGCGATGCTCGGTGACTCGGTATGAAGTGCAATGGGAAAGTAGCACATAGTAGCACCAGAAATGTAATGTTCTGTTCCTGTGTCGAGAAACATGGAGAGTGAGGGCAGAGCTGGGCTGCCTAGTAAAACTGTTTCCTGGTATCTGAAACACATCAGGCCAAACCATTTCCAGCACCTGGCTTGGGTGTGCTGAGTGAGACAGGATGCAGGGAACCCCTTCCTCAAGGCCGTTGCTTCCATGGAAGGGACAGCCATCATTTGGCTACCTGCACTCTCAGGTGCAAGGGAGCCTGTGAGCACTCTTGAATGCTTCCAAGCTGACGTATGACGTGAGATCCGTCCTCTTCCTGAACAAAGAAATGGCTGCAAGGCTGTGCCGAGGAGAGACACACGATGTTCTACAGCTGTAGTCAGTGAGACAAATGAGCTCACTTTTCACATTGGCTCTGGAGGCCCCCTTCCCCCTACCACCCCAGGCAGAATGTCTCCAGATTCTCTCACGCAAGCGCCGCACCTCTGTGCCAGTCCTCCACTAACTCCTCTCCTCACACTTTGTCTCCCAGCTTCTCTGTCGCTTACTCTCCAGTAATAATAATAATACCTAGCTCTTACATTGCACTTTTTCATCCAGAGCTCTCAAAGCGCTTCACAATCTTTAATATATTTATTTATCCTCACAGCACCCCTGTGAGGTAGGGAAGTGGTATTACCCCCATTTTACAGGGGGGAGGGGGGATGAAGGCCTGGAGAAGCTAAGCCCAGGTTCCACAGGAGGTCTGTGACAGAGCAGGGGATTGAAGTCACATCTTCCAAGACCTAGGCGAGTGCCTTAAACACTGGGCAATCCATCCTCTCTTCTTGCTTTCTTCTTCTTTCATGCTGCCTTTCCCATCATTTCCCCCAGCTTTCCCTTTGGTGCTTCTTTCTCCTGCATCTCTGCCTCTCCCCAACTCTCATATTCCCTTCTTTTTTCTTAGAAGGAACTGACTTTTACACCAAATAATGTATGCCCTTTATACTAACTTTTGCAGTAGCTGCATAAATACACTAATAGTAACTGAAGTTGTTACTTTCTTATTTCTGGGCTTGAAGTCTGCCAGATGGTCCGTTTAAAACTCCTGGGTTAAAACCAAAATCACTCTGAGAAAGCTCAGTAGCAGATGCTTTACGTCCACGGACAGAATGTCAGCAAACTGCTGGCTTGGCCAAACTGTGTGGTCATTAAATCAGTGTGATGGTTTTCTTTGTCAGGTTGAAGTTTTACCACTCGAGCCTAAAAATAAAGTGCTTTCAATTTTGCATGTGCAGGCAATCCGTCACTTTAAGTTAAATGGATGGCTTAAATGTACTGTATAAGTACGCTCGGCAAAGCACGTGCTACTGAAAGTGGATCATTTTCTTTGCTGAAATATACGTTCCTTCCTAAAATCTATGTTAAGAAAGCTTAGTAATAAATTATTTAAACCCGGACGTGAACATTTAAAAATGCTGAATATCCCCCACAAGTCTGGTCCCTGCAGTATTTCAGACCTTTTTTTAAACAGTCATTTACTCCTCAGCACCTGCCCGATTGAGTGCAACCTAGAACCAGGCTGCAGTTGTGTTCTGTATAAGAACCCCGGCTTTGGGTCCCACTCTGCCCTTGGAAGTGTATCTGGCTTCCAGTGAAGCCAGCTAAGATACCGCGTGCAACTGAAAGTAGTTTGATAGGTTCTCTGGGGTGCAGCCTGGAACTGGGGTACCGCTGAGCCCTCTGTCCCTCCAACCAGGGCTCCCTCTTACACTGTAATACTATTGTTAAGCCACAAACCTCTCCAGGTCCTGCACTTACACAAACATCCACAGGCAGGGACACACCCAGCTGAGTTACATGAATGCTTTTGCCAGCCGCTCATGAACCAACAATAGTGAGGCTCCAGCCAATTCTCCCAGCTTCCAGGCCTAGGACCTCAGGGCTGTACTGTCTTGCCCTGGTCAAAAGCCTGACCAGTGTAAGTGGGTATTACACAGTTCACCACTTGACAAAGGAGAGCGGACATAAGAACGTTCTACCAGCCTTGCAACCTGAGCAGATTTCCCGAGCACTTCAACCAATTTTATTTTGTTTCAGATAAAATATAAAACAGACTTATTAATGACAGATAGATTTTAAGTGATTATAAATAATAAGTGTACGGATCAAAGTTGGTTACCTAAGAAATAAAAGTCAAATAGCAATATGAGTTCTATAAACTAGACAGGATTTCAATCAAGCCGTGTCTCATCCTGGTAGATGGTATAGCTCCTTAATACACAGGTTGGGATTCTTCTTTCCAGCCTGGGGACACCCTCCCCTCCACTCCCCACCCCCCATTCAGTTTTTGTTCTCCAGACAGGTTTCCAGATGTTGAGTTCTGGTGGGAGAGAGGCCAAGTGATGTCACTTCACTTCTTTTATAGCTTTTTCCAGCTTGCTGGAAAGACCTTTGCTATGACGTGGATCAAGCAGTCTCCACTGTCTACATGCTCTCTCTGAGAAGTCTCCATTGTATATGCTTCCTGGGTTGCTCCTCTTTTAGGGCTTGAGCCCTAAGTTTCCTCTTTCCACGTCCAGACTTAACTTCCTTGCCCACAAAAATGTTAGGGTACACTTACTTACTCTATAGGCTGGCATGTTTGTGCGTATTAATGACATATCCGAAACTATTAGAGACCATTAACTCATCCTCACCTCTGTTATTTCTGTCCCAACTGGTTGTTTCCATGTTCTTTGTGGTGTACCTGTTAAGTCTGAAAAAGGCCACGAACTTGGCTTGCCTTACCTACCAACTTGCTTTAACTTGCCCCCTTATCTATGTGGAAGGTCACAAACATATATACCGTATGCTTTAGCATCATCACCACCTATCTAGAGTAAAGGTCTCGCTCATGTGTATGTTAACTTACCTTAGCTAAACATACAGGATGTTGCCTGTAGGTTCCTTGCGTTACAGCTAAAATACCATAATACAAATTGATAAACCCATTATAATAACAAATAACAAACCTATAATGGATCAAACTCATAAGAAAAGATATATATATATATATATATATATATATATATATATATATGCAAGCAAGCAAGCAAGCAGGCTAGCTAGCCCTATAGGCTATAGTACAAAAGGCAGCATGTAGGTACTGGAAAACATCAGAGTGACACAAATCCTGTTACACCATTTACCATTGTGCAAGTGATGACAATAGCTATGTTTCCTTGCACCTTAGCAATTCACCCACTGGCTTGAGAAGAGAATCAGACGCCAGAGGGTATGTTTTCAGGGTGCTTCATGAAAACTATTTATTTATTACTTCCTATTTTTAAAGTTAAGATGGACTCCAAATTTTATTAATAACTGAATTAATATAGAGCTGTTCTTATAATATAAGCAGATATCCTATCTCCTAGAACTGGAAGGGACCTTGAAAGGTCATCAAGTCCAGCCCCCTGCCTTCACTAGCAGGACCAAGTACTAATTTTGCCCCAGATCCCTAAGCGGCCACATCAAGGATTGAACTCACAACCCTGGGTTTAGTAGGCCAATGCTCAAACCACTGAGCTATCCCTCCCCGCACAAAAATTAAAAATTAATGGAGATATCCCATCTCCTAGAACTGGACGGGACCTTGAAAGGTCATTGAGTCCAGCCCCCTGCCTTCACTAGCAGGACCAAGTACTGATTTTGCCCCAGATCCCTAAGTGGCCCCCCTCAAGGATTGAACTCTCACTTTCTGCAGTGGTGTAGAGCTGACATAGCAGCTGCTGTGCCATCTCCTTCACAGGACTGTGGCCAGGAATTGCCCTGAGTCCCAGCAATTCCCACCTGTCATGAAGACCCTATTAGCAGCAGCTATAGAATAGAATCATAGAATATCAGGGTTGGAAGGGACTTCAGGAGGGTATCTAGTCCAACCCCCTGCTCAAAGCAGGACCAATTCCCAACTAAATCATCCCAGCCAGAGCTTTGTCAAGCCGGGCCTTAAAAATCTCCAAGGAAGGAGACTCCACCACCTCCCAAGGTAACGCATTCCAGTGCTTCACCACCCTCCTAGTGAAATAGTGTTTCCTAACCTAGACCTCCCCCACTGTAACTTGAGACCATTGCTCCTTGTTCTGTCATCTGCCACCACTGAGAACAGCCGAGCTCCATCCTCTTTGGAACCCCCCTTCAGGTAGTTGAAGGCTGCTATCAAATCCCCGCTCATTCTTCTCTTCTGGAGACTAAACAATCCCAGTTCCCTCAGCCTCTCCTCATAAGTCATGTGCTCCAGACCCCTAATCATTTTTGTTGTCCTCCGCTGGACTCTTTCCAGTTTTTCCACATCCTTCTTGTAGTGTGGGGCCCCAAACTGGACACAGTACTCCAGATGAGGTCTCATCAATGTCGAATAAAGGGGAACGATCACGTTCCTTGATTTGCTGGCAATGCCACTACTTATACAGCCCAAAATGCCATTAGCCTTCTTGGCAACAAGAGCACACTGTTGACTTATATCCAGCTTCTCATCCACTGTGACTCCTAGGTCCTTTTCTGCAGAACTGCTACCTAGCCATTCGGTCCCTAGTTTGTAGCAATGCATGGGATTTTTCCATCTTAAGTGCAGGACTCTGCACTTGTCCTTGTTGAACCTCATCAGGTTTTTTTTGGCCCAATCCTCTAATTCGTCTAGGTCCCTCTGTATCCTATCCCTACCCTCTAATGTATCTACTATGCCTCCCAGTTTAGTGTCATCTGCAAACTTGCTGAGAGTGCAGATCACACCATCCTCCAGATCATTAATAAAGATATTAAACAAAGCCGGCCCCAGGACCGACCCTTGGGGCACTCCGCTTGAAACCGGCTGTCAACTAGACATGGAGCCATTGATCACTACCTGTTGAGCCTGACGATCTAGCCACCTTACAGTCCATTCATCCAGCGCATAGTACTTTAACTTGGCGGCAAGAATACTGTGGGAGACCATATTAAAAGCTTTGCTAAGGTCAAGGAATAACACATCCACTGCTTTCCCCTCATCCACAGACCCAGTTATCTCATCATAGAAGGCAATTAGGTTAGTCAGGCACGACTTCCCCTTGGTGAATCCATGCTGACTGTTCCTGATCACTTTCCTCTCCTCTAAGTGTTTCATAATTGATTCCTTGAGGACCTGCTCCATGATTTTTTCACGGACTGAGGTGAGGCTGACTGGCCTGTAGTTCCCTGGATCCTCCTTCTTCCCTTTTTTAAAGATGGGCACTACATTAGCCTTTTTCCAGTCATCCGGGACCTCCCCCGATTGCCATGAGTTTTCAAAAATAATGGCTAATGGCTCTGCAATCTCATCCGCCAACTCCTTTAGCACCCTCGGATGCAGCGCATACGGCCCCATGGACTTGTGCATGTCCAGTTTTTCTAAATAGTCCCGAACCACTTCTTTCTCCACAGAGGGCTGGTCACCTTCTCCCCATATTGTGCTGCCCAGTGCAGCAGTCTGGGAGCTGACCTTGTTCGTGAAGACAGAGGCAAAAAAATCATTGAGTACATTAGCTTTTTCCACATCCTCGGTCACTAGGTTGCCTCCCTCATTCAGTAAGGGGCCCACACTTTCCTTGACTTTCTTCTTGTTGCTAACATACCTGAAGAAACCATTCTTGTTACTCTTAACATCTCTTGCTAGCTGCAACTCCAAGTGTGATTTGGCCTTCCTGATTTCACTCCTGAATGCTTGAGCAATATTTTTATACTCCTCCCTGGTCATTTGTCCAATCTTCCACTTCTTGTAAGCTTCTTTTTTGCGTTTAAGATCAGCAAGGATTTCACTGTTTAGCCAAGCTGGTCTCCTGCCATATTTACTATTCTTTCTACACATCGGGATGGTTTGTTCCTGCAACCGCAATAAGGATTCTTTAAAATAATTATAAGTATAATTTAGAGCAGTCTTTTGGCTGCTCTAACTGGCACCAGAACACTGGCCCAGAGAACAGCTAGCCCATGTCTGCAGTGCCCCTACTGGGTTGTGCTGTGATCTTCTAGGCCACAGGTGAAAATTGGATGCCCCTTGCCTTTTGAAAGACATGATACCTCCTGAGCAGTGACGAGCTATGCTGTTTAACTCATCAACCACTGCTCCTTCTGGTACAGCCAACCCACATACCTCTGGGGCTGCAAATGCAACTGGCTCCCTCCTTGGCACTCATGAATGTAGTTGGCTGAAAAAACAAGAAGCAAACTTTGCTAAAATGCCATCAAAATGTCTTCTGTTTTTCATTGAAATTCAAAATATATAGTCACAGGCAAATTATACAGGTTCCCTCTTTTCTCATAGTTGCCCTTTCTGGAGTGGCCATGAATAGCCTGTATATAGTGTTCCTGTGGAAAGAGTGGACTTTGCATGGAATTTCTCTATAGTATTTGTATTTTGCATAGTTTTAGCCTGACAGTAGAAAACAACTACATGAATCATAAAGCTACAGGCCAGATTCCCTCACACAGTTGCAGCCCCTTTGTGCTTCCAAAGGACCCAGAATCTAGCTAGAGCTGCCCAACTGAGAATTTCCCTGGTGGGAGAGAAATTCTCACCTGGTCTAAACAGTATCTAGGCAGAGCTGGTTTCTAGATCAATCCTGCCTTGCCATGTAGATATGGGGAATGTGACGAGGAGAAAGAGGAGAGGACATGTCCTGACTGGGATGGAGTGCAGCTGAGGTATTCACCTTTAGTACTCCTGAGGGAATTCTCTGCTAAAAAATTCTGCACACAGTATTTTAAAATTCTGCATATTTTATATGTCAAGATAACACAATATAATCACACTAGTTTCAATTATTTTGGTAATTTATTTCAAAAGACCTGTCAGCAAGTATGTCTATAACAATAGAGATGACAAAAAAGATTCAGGAAATGTTTTTTGACAAATAGATTCCTCACTAAGCATATTAATACGGAACTTGATGTATCTTGACAGTTATCTTCTGTTTCAGTGAAATTAAATATGGTGGGAAGCATTTTGATGGAAATCACAAATTCTGCATGAAAAAATAAAATTCTGTGGGGAACATTAATTCTGTGCAAATTCTGCATTGCGCAGTGGCACAGAATTCCAGCGGGAATAACCTTTAGCGACCAGAGCCAGCTGGCATAAATTAGAACAGCCACTAGGCTGCTGTAATTTATGCCTGGTTGGGACTAGGGATTGATCAGCTACAGCTTGCAAACTGTGGAGTTATAACTAGCTCTCTGATGGCCTTCCCACTTCCTGTGCAGATCTTGGGGCAGGAGAGAATCTGCACCTATGTTTTTAGATGGGTTCTTAAGACAAAAATGTCTAGGAGTGTTTCGGTGTCTTAGAGGTTTGTATTAAATATATTTAATTTCAGTGTTTTTTCACTATGTTTCAATATGTTTAAGCTTTAAAGTTTCTGTAGGTAGAAGAGATAATGATTCCAGTGCTTTTTGTACGGCTGGTTTATGGAATATCACACACAGTATTAAGCAATAAGACACAGCAATATGAGAGTTACAGTACAGTAATTTACAACTTGCATGGGCTCAGGCTCTGTGCCTAAGAACCCAGAAGGTGTGAATTATTACACCCTAACCTACAGCTTGGAATATCTTAATGCATTATTATTGGGTCAAATTCTGAAGTCGTTACCCAGTCATGATGTAAAAACTAAATAAAGATTCAGGATTTGCCCCTTTATTAATCAGTGAAATACAGTACAAGCTTTGTTATCCGGCATATTGGGGAATGGCGGGTGCCGGTTAGCCAAAAATTCCAGTGAACTAAGAGTTACACTTACCAATGGAATACCAATTTTCAAAGAACTAGAATACAATAAAATGAATAAAGTATAAAATAGTTTACAGGTACTCACCAATCCAGTAGTAGTACTGCAGTGCAGAGTGGTGGGTTTCTTGAGGCACTTAGGTGTATACAGGTAAAGTTTTCTATACAGTAGGTTATCTTATGACACTACATATCACTATGGGTAGAGCATGACGTACACCCAGATCACTAAATATACATTTAACACTAAAACTATACAGAACATGATTCAGAAGGCACTTCAGGATCTTGCAGTGCCTCAGGGTCATCATTATGAACATCAGTTATCACTGCAGATGTAGAAGGTGTAGGGGATTGGGCTGAATCTGTAATGACCCTGTGACACACCCTGGAAGCTGCTTTTTTGAATAAATCCCTGATATCAGCTTCCTTACTTGTCTTCTGCCTCTTTTGCATACAAGCAGAATGCAGAATGTGCAATTGCATAACTTCCCGGGCAGTATACTAGTCCTGGTTATTAGACTGAAGATTTGTACTGGGAGATATCAGGAATGATGGTTAATAGAGCTTTCTGGTTGAGAAAGTGCCGGATAACACAGCTTTTACCGTACATAAGTTTTGAAATCATGTTTTAAAAGTAACGTGCTATAATAAATAATATAATACTATTATTTATTTATTTCAGCATCATTTTTGAAAACTTATTAAGGCAAAGTTATAATAAAATGTGACCATACTACATTGTACATTACTTATTCCGGATCAGGTTAATATTCAAAGAACCTGACTTCCAAGTCCGGCTTGCTGGCTGGGGAGCCCTCCTCCACTGAATACACTAGAAAAGATTCAGAAATTTCTGAATCCCTATTCTCGTTTCAGTGCTTCTCTTGTGAACATATTTGGTGTGAAGGCTTTTCCATTACAGGGACAGTCCACATTTTCCTATACCCCACTTCCATCCAAGATGAGGGGTGTATGTGTCACATTTTTCCAATACTGAATCTAGCAGCTAACAATAAAAACAATAATTTGCCATTCTGTTTAAAATGTAGATCCTTTACTAGAGCTTTAAGGAAGCAGGTTGAGGGATCTCTAGGAAGCCGGCATTTCGTCATAAAATTAATCTCATTAATAATTCTCCCCAAACCGTCTAATTCCTAGCCATGAGTGGAAGTACGTTCCCCTTCCCCTGCAGCCTCCCCAACAGAGCACCTCCCTAGTAGCAAAAATATGATGGATCTTAACTGGAGGCAAATGCCATCTGTACAGTAATTCATAAAATCATCTTTCTCAACTACACAAATTGAAGATGTATATCTCCTTTTCCAGATAGTGACCCACCCACCCAGATCAATTTCTTTGTCCAAATCACTCTCCCATCTTTTCATCTCAGTTGTTTTCTTGTCAACAACTTTTTCAGTCAAAATTGTACATATCTTAGGAATGAAACATTTTTGTTGCAGCTTGTTTACCTAGCTCAGCTCCTCCAATGTGGTTAAAAGTCTAGATGGAGCTGTGTCATATCCAGATTTCACCATAAAACAGTCGACTTGTAAATATTGAAAAGACAAGATCTTGACATTCTTACGTAGCTCTTGGCATGATTTCAAATAAGGCACCAGGTACAAGCTGTCCGAGTTGAGTAATCTCAGCTCTTAAATTCAGTAAAAAACAAAACAAAGAGTAAAAGAAAAAACACAGAGGGTAAATCCCTCATCCCCAATTTTTAAAATGATTTTGGACAAAGGTATATTGTTATTTATTTCTGTAGCACCACAAGTGCACGGACATGTTTCCAACCTGAGGTTTCTTTGCCCTCTAATTGTAACTCTAGTAATCCAGGTTCAATGGAAGATGTTCTGGAGCTTTTAGCAACAGAACAGTCTCCAGCCTTGGCTCGTTTCTTTTTTCCTACTCTATTAGTCTCGCTCTGTGCGCAATCATTGTCTTCAAACGGGGCCCCAGTCAGGGTCTCCCCCCACCATAACTTCAATGGGAGTTGGTTTGGGCTCAGAGGGAAGGTTGGTCTCTGATGTTTTACTTCCTTTTTCCAGGAACCCAATAGGAGGAGGGACACAGCCCCAGCTATCTTGGAAGGGCTCTAGTGCTGAGGAAACTTTCCTTTGTGTGCAGAGTGCTGCTGGCCGTGGGTGGCCCAGCTTCAATAGAGACACACACATCAGCTGTATTCTTCCCTTCTGCGGCTGCTGTGCAGTACAACGCTTCCGAGGCAGCTGGGCACCTTTCTATTTTACTGTCACTTAAGAAGCTAAAGTTGAAGCATTGATCAGTTCGCAGTGCAGCTTTGCGATCACAGGCTTGGCTTGAAAGCATCCCAGCCCTGGCTTCTGTGCGTCTCGCTTTTGCCCGCCACTGCTGCTAACATTTCAGATGACTGGGCTGTTTCCAGTTTCTATTGAAATTGACAACTCAAAGGCTTTCAATAGAGGGGAAAAAAACCATCTAGCAGTCCAGAGGCCAAATGGGTTGCTATATAAAGCAGCCGTGGTGTTTCCAATTCAGTTACTGACCTACCTCAATGCGTCTTCGACTGTAATATCTACAAGATCAAAGCCTGAGGTACTATAGTGTTGTCACAACTGAAATAAAAACCCAACTGCGCTAGGTGCTGTACATGCATGTTGTATGTAAAAGACAGTCCCCCCCCCCTTAAGATTTTACAGTTCAAATGGATAAAATAGAGAAAATGTGGGAGAAAAAAAATGTTATCATCTCCCTTTTATAGAGAGCGGGTTGGAAAACAGAAGGATTAAGTGACTTGTCCAAGGTCACAAGTGAAGTCTGTGGCAGAGGTGGGACATGAACCGACATCACCTGAACCCCAGTCCCAAGGGACCATCCTCTCACTCCAGTGATTTCTCTTTCACTAATAGTAAGCAGGCTGAGTTCTGAGCACCGGAGCTCAATTTCTTATGCACATTGTGTCTCACATCTTAACAAGACACTCTTCATTTTTCCTCAAAAGCTGTCTTTGCTCCTCCTCAGTTTGTTACAGTATTCCCCTTCTCCTGCAAACACCCAGTGAATAAAGGTTAGAGCAGGAAGAGACATGGGTTTTTTTGGGGGAGAGGGGGTGCAGGGAGGTTGTTTCTTATCTAAAACTAAAGAACTTCTGTTCATGAGCTTTGATTGCCATATTTCAAAGTCAATTGCTGGTTTTGAACCTTGGCAACCTGACTCTTTGCTAGTGTTTTCTCTGATTTATTATGCCAAAGTGACATCTATTCTGTGACATTCTCTCTATACGGTTTTAAATGGGAAGTTCAGGCTCCCATAAAACATCCATTTAGAGACAAACCCTGAAAATTTGGACTTGGAAACATTGTGTGTTTCCCTCCACGTATTTTAAGTCCAGTGGTATTTTAAATAAATGAAGTTGGTCAGCTGAGACATCATTTCAGCACACGCTTTTAACGCATATTGCCCTGTCACTAGACTGTTGGTTGTGTTTTGCTGAGCGAAGGAGCGTGGAAAAGTGGAGAACTGTAGATGACGTGGGAGCGTGCTGGACTGAGTAGTATTTGGCTGTTACCTGAGGCAATTCGCTTTCTGCAGAAGTGTCTGAAAAGGTTGTCTATTTCTAGGCTAGTGAATAATGTAGTGCACATATTCCCCATAAGACTATGGGCACTGGATATTACATGGTAGAAAATACGCTTCAGCTCAGTGCTCATATTGTGTTTGTATTTGTAGCAAGCTCTTTACACAGGCTGACTTTGCAGTTGAAAAACCAGCCTATTTTGAGTTTCATGATTACCGGCATAACTTACCTTTAATACAGTGTTCTGGTCTGAGTTACGCTGTTCATTGCAGCTGACTTTCAGTGGGGTTGCTCTGGATTTAAACCAGTGTCTCGGGAACCCTTAAAATGTCATTTTACTCTTTCCTGTTACGTAAGGTATTTATGGTATTAGCAGGAGGCCTGATACTTAGAGTGGGGGTTTCTGTACATCAGAGACAACCCATGCCTGCTGATAGTATGTATGTGTGTGTGTGTGTGGGGGGGCACGGAATGAGGACAGTCGGTTTCAGCAGTGTTACCGAGCATACTCAGTCTGTGTGAGCATGCTCAGTACAAGTAGAGTTGCCAACTTTCTAATCGCACAAAACCGAACACCCATGTCCCGCCCCTTCCCTGAGGCCCTGCCCCTGCCTCGCCCCTTCTCCAAGGCCCTGCCCCTGCTCTCTTCATTTCCCCCTCCCTCTGTCGCTCGCTCTCCCCCACCCTCATTCACTTTAACCAGGCTGGGGTAGGGGGTTGGGGTGAGGGCTCCGGCTGGGGGTGCAGGTTCTGGGGTGGGGCCGGGGATGAAGGTTTTGGGGTGCAGGAGAGGGCTCCAGCTGGGGCAGGGGGTTGGGGTGTGTGTGGGGGAGTGAGGACTCCGTCGGGGGGTGCAGGTCTGGGGTGGGGCCGGGGATGAGGGATTTGTGGTGCAGGAGGGGGCTGAGGCAGGGTGTTGGGGGAGTGCATGCTCCGGGAGGGAGTTTGGGTGAGAGAGGGGACTCTGGGCTGGGGCAGGGGTTTGGGGTGCGGGAGAGGGTTCCTGGTGGCACTTCCTGCGGGTCCCAGGAAGTGGCCTCCAGGTCCCTGCAGCTCCTAGATGCATGGATGGCCAGGGAGGCTCCACGCACTGCCTCGTGCCTCATGGTTCCCGGCCAATGGGAGCTGGGGAGCTGGCCCTTGGGGCAGGGGCAGCATGCAGAGCTTCCCTGGCTGCCCATACATCTGGGGGCTGCAGGGATCTGGCAGCCTCTTCTGGGAGCCACACGGAGCTAGGGCAGGCAGGGAGCCTGCCTTACCCCCGAGTCCCTGCTGTGCTGCCAACCGGACTTTTAATGGCCTGGTCGGCAGTGCCACATGGAGCTGCCAGGGTTCCTTTTCAACCGAGCGTTTTGGTCATAAACCGGACACCTGGCAACCCTAAGTACAAGCCAAGCAGCAACCCTGAGGAGTGGGGGGCACGTGACCCTGCATGTTCTCCCCCTCCACAGGGCACCTCTGTTATAAATACTTCAGCTAACTTCGGAAAAGTAAATGGCAACTTTTCAAGAGTGCCCACTGTAAATCAAGTCAGAATTTGGCCTTCACTCTGCTTGACCAAATCAGACACAGACATCGTGAGCTGACGTTGCTGCACTCTGCACAGTTTGGTGTGTGAGAGAGCAAAGCTGGCGTTAACACACTTGTACACACCCCTCCCCTGGTCCTGGGACTGGCTGGCTGCTGCCTTGGTCCTTTTTGCAAAAAATAGAGCTGTCTCAGGGCTGCTCTCCTTCCTGCTGGCTGCCAGGAGCCCCTGAGAGCATTTCTGGCAGCTGGGGATCACTAAGGGCATAGAGAGGCTCAGCCACACCCCTTTCTCTTGGGCAAGCCCTTGTGCTGAGGGCAGGGAGAGGAGTGGCATAGAAGTTGCTGTGGTGGCTCTAAGCCACCCCTTGACGTGCCTGATCTGCCAGCTTTCTTGCTGCGTTGTGCCGCTGGAGATGCATGAAACAGCCAGAGCAGGAGCCGGAATCTGGCCTGAGGGCTCTAAACTTGGACCATAGGAATTATTATGATTTATTTGTATTGGATTGCGCTAGGCACTGTACAAACACAGAACAAAAACCCAGAATGGCTCTGACAGTGGCTAGCACCAGCCGTTTCAGAGTAACGTGCAAGAAACCCTGCAGTAGGCAGGTGCTTCTTTAGTCTCGCAGAATAAGGCAGGTTTCCCAGACCTCAGATCGTGGCAATAACTCAGTGTTGCTTTATTACTTTTTCATATCTCAGGCCAGGTCTCCACTAGGATATTAGGTTGGCTTAACTACATCGGTCAGGGGGTGTAAAAAAGCCACACCCTCGAATGATACACTTAAACCAACCTACCCCCCAGTGTAGACAGCTCTAGGGCCTGGTCCACACTAAGCCCCCAGTTTGAACTAAGATACGCAACTTCAGCTACGTGAATAACGTAGCTGAAGTTGAAGTATCTTAGTTCGAACTTAAAGGTGCTTACCGCGGGTCCACACGCGGCAGGCAGGCTCGCCCATCAACTCCGCCTACTCCTCTCGCAGAGCAGGATCACCAGCGTCGACGGCGAGCACTTCCGGGATTGATTTATCGCGTCTAGACAAGACACGATAAATCGATCCTAGAAGATCGATTGTTGGCCGCCAAACCAGCGGGTAAGTATAGACGTACCCTAGGTCAATGGGAGAATTTTCCCATCCACATAGCTACTGTCTCCTGGGGAGGCGGAGTACCTATGCCAGCAGGAGAAGCTCTCCCGTTGGAGTATGTAGTGTCATCAATGAAGCGATGCAGCTTTGCTGCTGCAGCGTTTTAATTGTAGACCTGCCCTTACACTGCTTGATAGAAAAAGGAGGTACTGAAAATTAGAAAATACAGATTGGAAGGGACAGTACTGTGGAACATAAACTTTCCATTCTACTAATGCAAGCAGCACATTGCAGTGCAGAGCTCAGTTATGGTCGGTCACAGCTGGAGTGTCTGGAGTTTAGAGTTCGTCAATCCTATTGCTCTTCACGCCGGGTAATGTCTGGCTAGAGTGACTGAATTAGAAAATCTGCTGGCGGTGGCTGTTCCCTGGACCATTCACATCTTCTGTGGCTAAAGTGAAAGATACTTTAGCTAAAGCTAAGGAAGTTAGTCTTGACAGATCCCTTCTTGCCCCACTTATATCCATTCAAACACTGCAGCAAAGATCATTTTTCTGGCTTGTCGCTTTGATCACATCATTCCTCTGTCTGCATCATTCCATCAGCTTCTTCTGCGATGCATCAAACATAACTGGTCTACAATTTTTGAGATGTCGTCTGCTTCAGAGATAAAATGTGCTATTTATTATGTATTTTGATGTGCTGAATTCAAATATGACAATTAAAACAACTGATTGGCTACTGTTTCTACGATATTTAAGTTTTTACATTTTATGTCTATGTGTATTGTGTAGATAGTAGAGTTTTAATCATAAATTGTAAACCTATGTCTTTTCATGTGTTTATGGTTGCTTTACATGATAATATTTCACCTGTCCTGTTTATGTAACACTTTAAAAATCAGCAAAAGGATTATATAGATAAATTTAATATGAAATAAAAGGCAAAAAACTATTATGTACATAGTTTAGTCCTATTCAGTGTCTACTCGGCGCTTCTTGGCTTGTCTCTTGTATTCATTAAATGGAGCATCTCTTGTCACTGTCCAGCAATAGTCTGCAAGCATTGATGGGCTCCATTTGCCCTGATAGCGTTTCTCCATTGTTGCAATGTCCTGGTGAAATCGCTCGCCGTGCTCGTCGCTCACTGCTCCGCAGTTCGGTGGAAAAAAATCTAGATGAGAGTGCAAAAAATGTATCTTTAGTGACATGTTGCAACCAAGGCTTTGGTATGCCTTGAGGAGGTTTTCCACCAACAACCTGTAGTTGTCTGCCTTGTTGTTTCCGAGAAAGTTTATTGCCACTAACTGGAAGGCTTTCCATGCCGTCTCTTCCTTGCACACAGTGCATGGTCAAATGCATCATCTCGAAGAAGTTCACGAATCTGAGGACAAACAAAGACACCTTCCTTTATCTTAGCTTCACTTAACCTTGGAAATTTTCCACGGAGGTACCTGAAAGCTGCTTGTGTTTTGTCAATGGCCTTGACCAAGTTCTTCATCAGACCCAGCTTGATGTGTAAGGGTGGTAACAAAATCTTCTTTGATTCAAAAAGTGGTTGATGCTGAACACTTTTCCTCCCAGGCTCCAATGACTGTCGGAGTGGCCAATCTTTCTTGATGTAGTGGGAATCTCTTGCACGACTATCCCATTCGCAGAGAAAACAGCAGTACTTTGTGTATCCAGTCTGCAGACCAAGCAAGAGAGCAACAACCTTCAAATCGCCACAAAGCTGCCACTGATGTTGGTCATAGTTTATGCACCTCAAAAGTTGTTTCATGTTGTCATGGGTTTCCTTCATATGGACTGCATGACCAACTGGAATTGATGGCAAAACATTGCCATTATGCAGTAAAACAGCTTTAAGACTCGTCTTCGATGAATCAATGAACAGTCTCCACTCATCTGGATTGTGAACGATGTTGAGGGCTGCCATCACACCATTGATGTTGTTGCAGGCTACTAGATCACCTTCCATGAAGAAGAATGGGACAAGATCCTTTTGACGGTCACGGAACATGGAAACCCTAACATCACCTGCCAGGAGATTCCACTGCTGTAGTCTGGAGCTCAACAGCTCTGCCTTACTCTTGGGTAGTTCCAAATCCCTGACAAGGTCATTCAGTTCACCTTGTGTTATGAGGTGTGGTTCAGAGGAGGAGGATGGGAGAAAATGTGGGTCCTGTGACATGGATGGTTCAGGACTGGAAGTTTCATCCTCTTCCTCTTCCTCGTCTTATTCAAGTGAGAATGATTCTGGTGCATCAGGAACCGGCAGGCCTTCTCTGTGGGGTACTGGGCGTATAGCTGATGGAATGTTTGGATAATGCCCAGTCCACTTTTTCTTCTTTGACACACCTTTCCCAACTGGAGGCACCATGCAGAAGTAACAATTGCTGGTATGATCTGTTGGCTCTCTCCAAATCATTGGCACTGCAAAAGGCATAGATTTCCTTTTCCTGTTCAACCACTGGCGAAGATTTGTTGCACAAGTGTTGCAGCATATGTGTGGGGCCCACCTCTTGTCCTGATCTCCAATTTTGCAGCCAAAATAAAGGTGATAGGCTTTCTTAACCATAGTGGTTATACTGCGCTTTTGTGATGCAAAAGTCACTTCACCACAAACATAGCAGAACTTATCTGCACTGTTCACACAAGTATGGGGCATCTCTGCTCACTTTGGCTAAACAAAAATGTGTCCCTTTGCAAAATCAAACACTGATAAATAAGAGAGCACAACACTCTATGATTTCTAGAGCTGATATAGGGCAATTTGTTCAGCAGAGTGCTGTAAGCTTCGTTATGATTGCATCATCCATGACTTCTAGGAATAACATGATGCAATTCATATCATGTATGATGCAATACCAGCTTCAGATTGCATCATTCATTGTTTTGCCTAAAAAGCAAGTACTGTCCAAACCCAGTCACAGATTTATTCATAGATCCAGTCAAAGATGTATTTTAGTCACTTCTGGTTTAAATTGAGATCCCTTCCCTTTATAACTCACTTATCCTCCGCCATTCCCAAGTCAAGGGTCGTATATACTGACCCAATAGCATATCTTGAAAACTAGAGCCAATCAACAATTTTAAGCATCATTTTCGTTCTCAGTGACCCAGAATTAGTAAAGTTTGACTACATTTATTTCAGAAGCATTTTGGCTGTAGAGCAGTGTAAGCTGCTCGTCTTCCTTTTTAAGGACCTTTGCAACCAGCCAATAACAATTCATTATTCTTATCAGCAAAGCATTTCTTCTCTTAAACTGGGGCTGTCAATCACAATCAACTCACGTGATTAACTCCAAAAAATTAATCGCAATTAAAAAAATTAATCACGATTAATCAGTTTTAATAGCACTGTTAAACAATAATAGAATACCAGTTGAAATTTATTATAAATATTGCTGGATGTTTTTCTACATTTTCAAATATATTGATTTCATTACAACACAGAATAAAAAGTGTACAGTGCTCACTTTATATTATTATTTTTGATTACAAATATTCGCACTATAAAAATGATAAACAAAAGAAATAGTATTTTTCAATTCACCTCATACAAGTACTGTAGTGCAGTCTCTTTATCATGAAAGTGCAACTTACAAATGTAGATTTTTTTGTTACATAACTGCACTCAAAAACAAAACAATGTAAAACGTTAGAGCCTGCAAGTCCACTCAGTCTAACTTCTTGTTCAGCCAATTGTTAAGACAAACAAGTTTGTTTACATTTACGGGAGATAATGCTGCCCACTTCTTATTTACGTCACCTGAAAGTGAGAACAGGCATTCGCACGGCTCTTTTATAGCCAGCGTTGCAAGGTATTTATGTGCCAGATCTGCTAAACATTTGTATGCCCCTTCATGCTTCATTCTGTGTTGTAATTGAAATCAAGATATTTGAAAATGTAGAAAAACATCCAAAAATATTTATACTAAATTTCAATTGGTATTCTATTATTAACAGTGCAAATAAAATGCAATTAATTGTGATTAAATTTTTTAAATCTTGCCATTAATCACGATTAATTTTTTAAATCGTTTTATTGTTGTTATGATTAGGGCTGTCAAACTTACATGTCAGGGGCACCTAAAATCAAGGTTGGCTGACCAAACATTCCTTCTATTTTCATGGAACCTAAACTCGCTGTCCCAAATTCCCATTCTGATTAGCAGAGCTGCAAACACGCAGCTGCGTGGCCTTGCCTCTCAGGACCTAAAGTTATTCCTAGCTATGTGATGTTTGCTTTTCAGCTGGCAGTGGCTGAACACACAAGATGGCTGCCTGCAGTACAGTCCAGTTCTGTGGTATGGGCAGGAATGTCAAATTCGGGAGCTACACAAACCCCGAGCAACGTACTTATATTGACCTACAGAGTGATGTTCACGGGAGAGCGTCTCCTGTCAACATGGCTACCGCCTCTCGCGGAGGTGGAGAGCCTACACTGAAAGGAGAATCCCTCTTGTCGGCCTAAGTCGCACCTTCATCGAAGCACGACAGTGTCGTAGCAACGTTTAAGTGTAGAGCTGCCCTTAGATTCAGCTGCTGAACTATGGACTTATGTGCCTAACTTTAGGCATAGAGGCTTGAAAACTGTGACCTGAAATTCTTACAAGGAAGAAACATTGACAAACAGCGAGAGAGGAAAAAAGAATCTGCCGTCAGCTCTGACTCAGTAGAGCTGCGCTCAGGCTGGACATGGCTGCCATGGGAGTTCTCCAGCCTTACGCACTCTGCCAATCACCTCTCCCTGACCTGCACAGCAGTCAGGCTCAATGCGGTTACCAAAAGACTTCGAACCAATCAGTCCTCCCTCTGCTCCCCAAAGCAGTTTAAAATCCAGATTCCTCATTCTCTTCCCTGTCAACTATTGTTCTTAGACAGACAAGGTGGGTGAGGTAATAGCTTTTATTGGACCAGCTTCTGTTGGTGAGAGAGACAAGCTTGCAAGCTTAAGCCTGAAGGAGAGCTCTGTGTAAGCTCGAAAGCTTGTCTCTCTCACAACAGAAGTTGGTCCAATAAAAGCTATTACCTGCCCACCGTGTCTGTCTAATAGTCTGGAAGCAACATAGCTACAACAACTCTGCCTGCAACTATTGTTCTTGTCAACTTGCATTATACGTGAATAACAAAGAAATAAAAATACCCTCCTGTGGTTAAAAAGGTCCCCGAACTCTGCTCCATAGCATGGAAAAAGAAACACAAACCATATTTACAGTACTTGGGCATATGGCTTAGAAGTTGAACATTGTAAACGCTGCATGGATAATACTTGTTATCAAGTTAAGCATAACAATAAACAAATGGAAGGGGCGGAATGTATAGATTCATTCCCCCCACCATCTCCCAATGCACCACCAGTCTCTGAGGTATTGGTCCAGGCACTGGGCAGCGCATTTAAAAATACACCTCTACCCCGATATAATGCGACCTGATGTAACACGAATTCGGATATAACACGGTAAAGCAGTGCCCCAGGGGGGCGGGGCTGCGCACTCCGGCGGATCAAAGCAAGTTCGATATAACGCGGTTTCACCTATAATGCGGTAAGATTTTTTGGCTCCTGAGGACAGCGTTATCTTGGGGTAGAGGTGTATATTAGAACCTGGCTGCTGGCATCTTGTGGCCTGAGGGCTGGCATGTGCGATGTAAACAAAGGGAACAGCTTTGTGAGGGCTGGGGTGCCTCCTGCCTGTCCCTGTCTTTGATTCTCACAGACCCCGTAGAGCAGTAGGGATGGGGAAAGCTGCCATGCATACAAGATACCCCCCTGCCCATTTCCTCCAGCTAAAGTGGTCCTTGGCTGGGGCAGATGCTGAGGATCAAAGAATCTGTCTAGCGAGTTGTTTCCTTGAAGCTGACAGGCTGCCACCGGGCCCAGCTCCGGCATGCTCCCATAGTGCCCTGTGCTGCAGAGATGGCTAAGTACCTGCCTCTACCTCCTTTACCTCCTGCTCCCCCCCCAGTAAATGGAGGCAGACATCAAGGGGCAGAGGGCGAGGGTAGCTATTTGGCCAGAGGAGTGAAATGTGTCTATTGCAGCATCTCCGTATGTATATTTTTAGGGGCCGAGGTGGGTTGGGTATGGCCGAAGCAACTTTTGACTTGGGGTATGACACCCTCAAGGGGCCTGGTTTCAGAGAGCAGGTGTTCAGCACTCTCTAACAAGCAGGTTCTTTAAGATGCCTCAGGTTGGGCACCCAAAATCCCATTTTTGGTCTTGAAAATTTTGGCTTATGAATCTCACCTTGCAAGAACTGTGACATTTCCAAAACCTCCTACTGCTGAAGGAGATTCACTCCTTATTTGCATATGTAAATTGTTTAGGTGGCGACTCCAAGCTGGATTTTTTTTTTTAAGATACAAAAGTATGTGGCTGGGTCAAGCAGGTTCCAAGGAGCAACTCTGTTTGTGCCATGATCTGTGCTCCCCGCTTCCGGGGGACCTGCAGTCAACTATCCAGCCACTTCCCACGGTGGTGACTGCAGTCAATTCTCTGGCCACTTCCCCAGTGGGAGTGTGTGTGTTGGGTGGAGGGGAGACCCAGGCCTGCCCACTACTCTGGGTCCTGGCCCAGGGGCCCTGTAGATGGCAACCACATGCTGCATCCCCTCCAACTCCCCAGTACATTTCCCTGGGCCACTTCCCACAGCCCCAGCATCTTCTTTGCCCTTCCCTCAAGGCCTCAGCATGCCAGTCCTAGCAGCCAGCCAGGCGCTCCCTCTCACTCCCCTGTTCCTGCCTAGCACTTCTCTGTTCATGGTGCTAGCTTCTATCCACCTGCAAGGCACCAGTTCTCCCTCCTTGAGCTCCAGGGAGTAACTGCCCCTTCTCTGCCCTGCGGCTCTTCTTATATGGGCCTGCTGAGTCCAGATTGGCTGCTCCTCACAGCTTCTTTCCTATTGGCCGCTTCCTGCACAGCCTTCCTACGGCCCTATTAACCCTTACATATCAGTGTGGGGCAGACACCCCATCACATGGCTCTACCTTTAAGCAGTGACCTAGGTCACGTTCCATGCCATAAATGCAAGGCACATGTTGGTTCATTTCATGGGGTGTTTGCAGTTCTAGGCAGCATGCTCTTGTGCAGATTGCAGACTGCTCTGGCCTAGGGTAGGTGGGCCCATCTGGCCTGGGACACTTGGCTCACTTGATATTTAGATATAAGTACCAAAAGGTGGATGTCCTGTGATGAAATAAAACTCCTGTCACTTCCTCCCTCCCTTTACAACTGCTGCCAGGACCTATTGGCCCCAGGTGTTAGCTTTAAGTCAGTAAATTGGAGGACAGCTGGGCTTATAATTAAGGCATTGAACTGGGACTCACATCTGGCTTCTATTCCTGACTCTCCCTTAGACTTCCTGTGTGACCTTGAGTAAAGGCTCTTAATTTCTCTGGGTCTCAATTACCCATTTATACAATTAGGATAATAATCCTTCCTTTCTCCTGCCCTTTGTATGTCTGGTCGATTCAGACTGCAAACTCTTCAGGCCAGGGACTGTTTCTTCTTTTTCAAATGTACAGTACCTAGCACAGAAGGGTCATGGTTTTGTTTGGGGCCCCTAATACAAATAATAAGGATAATAAAATAATCAAGTTGGCCATTTTCTCTACTAATCTGTGTCTGACGATGGTTCTGGCCCTCAGCATTTTAGCCCATTATGATTTGCAGGCAACAGCAGAAAAGAAAAGGGATGATCAGGTCAAATGAGGTGTGAATGATGCTAAGACCACTGCTCATGGCTTAACATTGCTACACTTATATCTAGTAGGGCTGTTGATTCCTCACAGTTAACTCATGCAATTGACTCAAAAAAATGAATCGCGCTTAAAAAAATGAATCGCGATTAATCGCTGTTTTAATCCCACCGTTAAACAATAGAATGCCAATTGAAATTTATTAAATATTTTTGGATGTTTTTCTACATCTTGGGTGAGTCACATAGCCTCTCTGTGCCTCAGTTTCCTATCTGTAAATAGGGATAATAGTACTGCCCTACCTACTGGGATGAAGTGAGGATAAATACATTAAAGATTGTGAAGCTATTACAGTGACGGGATGAAATAAGTACCTAAATTAGGCAGTCAGTGGTCAGGTGAGTTGCTTAACCTCACCTGCTGTGACTTGGTCCCCAGCTTGACCTTCAGTGCTGTATTTCATAGTTTCCCCCACTTTGCCCACAGATCTCACTGGAAATAGACCACTTGTATCATGTACAAATTTCAGTGGAACAGCATCGCTAAGCCTGTTCAAAAGCTACAGATTAAAGTGAGAGGTAGGAGATGCCCAAGCAGGAATGAACAGAACAAAGGACGGTGATATTTGCCCTGTGCTAGTCAAGGTGGAATTCTGCTCGCCGTTCAGGATGTGATTGCTAATCTTGTGCATTATTGTGTGAGGCAAATAAGGTGATCTCAGTGGGGTTGTGAGAATTGTGTTGGCAAGCAGATGAAAGCGCGTCTCAGTGAACCTGCTCGAGAGCGGGTCACTGGAAGGGCAGGCTCTCTTCTTTTCCTTAGACACAGACTATCAATTGGTGTCTGACCTTCGGCAGACCTCAGCAGCTGTTTGGTGGCATATAGTTCAGTTTGTATTATAGCCAGTGCATGACTGTAATTACGGCAATGCTCCTTACTAGGTGCAAGTAAGAATCCAAGCAAAGCTAGACTCCCCTCTCTCTACACACACTGAAATTTTTCCTGGTTGATATCCGAACCGGAGTATGAGTCACTTACAGATTCTGCTTCGGTCCAGAAAATCCTCCTTGGAATCCTAAAGTTCCTGAGTGGCATTCTCCCCCCCCTTCCCCTTCCACACCCCATTTATTTTTAGGGACAATCCCCAGTTACGATGGGGTTAGTCCATAGTCTGCAGGGCATTAAGTAGTTCCAAGCTCTCGTCGGAGGGAACGCAATGCAGTGGCACAGCACTACCAGCCGCGCTTCTCAAGGTTGGGATGCAGAGTCTGTATCCCAGAGGCAAAGTTGGAAAAGATGGTAGCCGAACTCCCCCGTTGATGTGCTTCCTTCACAAGCCCAAACCAAATGCTGCCTCTGTAACTCTTACTCACATGAGTAATCTGGTCTCCCGTGAGCGGTCACGTGGAATTTCCCCAGATTGCGGGGGTGATGGTGATTTTTTAAATGTATAGAGTGGTACAATCAGTGACTTTAGAGGAACTGCTCGGGGTCGGGGGGAAGCGGGGGGCGAGGGCAGGTTCCAAATTGTGTCACCAAATCTGCTATAGACATTGCATAATGGTGGCTAAAGCTGTAACGGGGGATGGTTTCCAGCAGTCGTCTCCAAACATTTTATGCACAAGATCACTTTTTGAATTTAAGATTAACCCAGGATCTACCCTGCCCCTTCCTCAAGGCCCCGCCCCTTCTCTGAGGCTCTCCCCCGCTCACTCCATCCCCCCTCCCTTCGTCACTCACTCTCCCCCACCCTCACCTACTTTCACCAGGCTGGGGCAGGGGGTTGGTGTGGGGGAGGGGGTGCAGACTCTGGGCTGAGGCTGAGGGGTTCAGAGGGTGGGAGAGGGATCCGGGCTGAGCCTGGGGCAAGGGGTTGGGGTGCAGGAGGGGGTCCAGGCTGAGGCAGGGGGTTGGGGTGCAGGAGGGCATGTGAGGTGTAGGCTCTGGCCGGGAGGCGCTTACCACAGGCGGCTCCCAGTTGGCGGTGCAGCGGGGCTCACTGGCCCCACGCTGCTCCCGGAAGCGGCTGGCTGAGGGAAAGGGGGGTAGCGGGTCGCCGTGCACTGCCCATGCCCGCAAGTGCCTCCCTGGCAGCTCCCATTGGCCGGTTCCTGGCCAACGGGAGCTGCGGGGACGGTGCTGGGGGGCAGGTGTAGTGCACGGAACTGCCTTGCCCCCCAGGGGCGGCAGAGACAGGCCAGCAGCCAGCCGCTTCCGGGAGCACAGTGGGGTGAGGGGAGGCAAGCAGCCTGCCTGAGCCCTGCTCCGCCACCAGATTTTTAGAGGCCCAGAGATCGCAATCAACTGGCAGAAGCTCCAGGATCGACCCGTCGATTGCGATCAACGGGTTGGTGATCACTGGTTTACAGGCATTGCCAGACTGAGGATCGAGCCCAGTATCCTGTCTCTGACAGTGGCCAATACTAGCTACTTCAGAGGTCATGCAGATCTCCTTCTGATCGCCGAGCTAGAACTGGCTTATGCCCTGAAGTCTGAGGTTTTATATCCCTTCCAAAATGTTTGCTAGTCATTATGATATTAGCAGATCAGACATATTAGGCAAGTTATATTTGAATGATTCATATCCAAACTTTGGCCAAAGCATCCAAACCCAGGGTGAATATTAGTGCCTGTGAACAGCCCTCGTAAGACCCATTAAGCACAGTTACAAGCCCTGTGCAGCACTATTCAGTCTCAGTGCAAGGCCGTCTTCCCAGCTACATTTTTATTTAATAAATACTAATATAAAAGTGCTGGATCTAAAAGCAACTAAATTGATAGTTTAATTTTCAGTGCCGGATAAACATTCACGAGTGAATTTTAGCACGATGTGTGGGTAATTAATGAGTTTGTAGAAGTTTTGCTGCTAACGCTTTGAGCACCGGAGGAGTGTGTGTGTGTCGGGGGGAAGTTAAAATTTCCAAAAGAGAAAAAGAAGATAAATAATTACCTGAACTCTAGGGATTCCACTAAAAACAGCAACTTTCATTAAAATGAATAAAAGCAAACAAACAACGCCCCCCCCCCCCCCCCCTTAATTGAAGATTAAGGCTGAGATTTTAATTTTAGCAACGTCAGGAAATTCAGTTAAGATTCCCAGAGCATATCTTAGCTGTGTCCTCGTGCACTTATATTCTTACGCAGCATAAATGCGGTAATACCAAATCCTACGTGTGGGCATGTAAGGCTACAGGACAGGTGCAGTTAAATTATGTATTGAGTCTCACTGGAGGATTGGCAGCAGAGGAATAAATGCAGTTCATTCCTACACTACAGACCTAGATCGGTGTAACCACGTCACTCAGGGGTCTAAAAAACCGACATCCCCGAGTACAGTTATACCGACCTAACCCCCAGCGTAGACAGCGCTATGTTGATGGGAGAGCTTCTCCCACTAGAAGTATCTTCACTAACGTGCTACAGTTCCGCAGCTGCAGCACTGTATGTGAAGACAAGCCCTTTGCCCAGTGCACTGGGGTCAGACATGTCCTAAATGTGCATGAGGGGAGAGAATTAACATTGTTGCTGGAACTTTACATCTCGGTTTCCTGACTTTGTGCAATGAAAGGGCCTGCTCTTGCTCCCACTGAAGATCACATTCATGCCCTGAATCTCCACCTTAATGGATTCTTGTTTTTTAAAGAGAAAAAAAAAAGAGAAAGCAAAGTTCATAGAATCATAGAATATCAAGGTTGGAAGGGACCTCAGGAGGTCATCTAGTCCAACCCCCTGCTCAAAGCAGGACCAATCCCCAACTAAATCATCCCAGCCAGGGCTTTGTCAAGCCTGACCTTAAAAACCTCTAAGGAAGGAGATTCCACCACCTCCCGAGGTAATCCATTCCAGTGCTTCACCATCCTCCTAGTGGAAAAGTTTTTCCTAAAATCCAACCTAGACATTCCCCACTGCAATGTGAAACCATTGCTCCTTGTTCTGTCATCTGGTACCACTGAGAACAGCCTAGCTCCATCCTCTTTGGAACCCCCCCTTAAGGTAGGTGAAAGCAGCTATCAAATCCCCCCTCACTCTTCTCTTCTGCAGACTAAACAATCCCAGTTCCCTCAGCCTCTCCTCATAAGTCATGTGCTCCAGATTTTTGTTGCCCTGCACTGGACTCTTTCCAATTTTTCCACATCCTTCTTGTAGTGTGGGGCCCAAAACTGGACACAGTACTCCAGATGAAGCCTCATCAATGCCGAATAGAGGGGAATGATCATGTCCCTTGATCTGCTGGCAATGCTCCTACTTATACAGCACAAAATGCCATTAGCCTTCTTGGCAACAAGGGCACACTGTTAATTCATATCCAGCTTCTCATCCACTGTAATCCCTAGGTCCTTTTCTGCAGAACAGCTGCCTAGCCACTCGGTCCCTAGGCTGTAGCAGTGCACGGGATTCTTCTGTCCTAAGTGCAGGACTCTGCACTTGTCCTTGTTGAACCTCATCAGATTTCTTTTGGCCCAATCCTCTAATTTGTCTAGGTCCCTCTGTATCCTATCCCTACCCTCCAGTTTATCTACCACTCCTCCCAGTTTAGTGTAATCTGCAAATTTGCTGAGGGTGTAATCCACGCCATCCTCCAGATCATTAATGAAAATACCGAACAAAACTGGCCCCAGGACCCACCCTTGGGGCACTCCGCTTGATACCGGCTGTCAACTAGACATGGAGCCATTGATTACTACCCGTTGAGCCCAATGATCTAACCAGATTTCTATCCACCTTATAGTCCATTCATCCAGCCCATACTTTTTTAACTTGCTGGCAAGAATACTGTGGGAGACCGTATCAAAAGCTTTGCTAAAGTCAAGGAATAACACGTCCACTGCTTTCCCCTCATCCACAGAGCCAGGGTTGTTGAGAACAGAGCCAAGTTGTCAGTAAAGTATCTTATCAGGAGAGTCTTGTAAAGAAGTGACTGAACAGGCTTTCTTCAAAACTTCCCAGGCAAATTCACCACTGGATTGAGAGCAAACATGATAAATGTCAGTCTTAAAAGTAAATGTTTTGGAAAGTTATAACATGATGAATTTAGGGCCTTTAGGATAAAAGTGCCGAATCAACGAGAATGGTAATAAAAACAGCTACAGAGTAATGAAGTTCTGGCAAGAATAAGCAAAGATTGCTAAAAGCCTCATGTGGACGGGACAAAATACGGAACAGTAACTTAATTTAAAAAGAAGGATTATCCTTATTTAAGAGGAAGCCATTTCCAATAGCAATTGAATTACAGATCTCTGCATACAAATGCAGTAGGGTCACCTCTGCAATCAGTTGAAGTCCTTCCTATGATATATTCCTGGTTCAAGAGTCAGGATCCTTAGGATAAATACATTTTCCATAGACTCATTGGTGCTTTTGAGAGTCTCTCCCCATCCATCTCTTGTAGGGGCCAGAGCCTTAAACTGGATCCACACGGCCCACACAGAGACTCATTGACTTACCTGGAGTTCTCTGTGGTTGCAGGGATTTGCCTCTAAGGCCCAGATCCTGCAATGAGCTTCACAAAGGCGCCTGGCTCCACCCATACAGCTCGCTGCAGAACCAGGGCCTGTGTTTTTAAAACCGACACGAGATGGGCATGTTCTGTTCGGCACCACCCTGCTGTGTCTGTGAAGGGGGGTCAACACCTCTCTCTCGTATAATTGTCTGAGTGGTTTTAGACCCTCTGCAGACAGATACCTGCACCTAAGTAGCTGGGGCCTTTATATATAAAGATTTCTTTATAATCTATCTCCACAGCTTGCCTGGTTCTTTTAAGAATAGTCAGCTCCTCTCTCAGAGTGGAATGGATACTAAGACAAAGTGCTGGTAATAGTCTTCTTTCCTTAAGGATGTCCAGGAGAACTGTAACCCTTCCTTCTACGGCAAAGTGTTTTGGAGGAAGAAGTCATTAAGCAATTGCTCAAACATCTTTCTGTGACCCTACATCTGCAGTTTCAGCCAGATCTTAGTCCTCAGAAAGAACCTGTTGTACATCATCTGCAATGACCTTCTTGCTTGCAGGTAGAGGCTGCTCTCGTGTGTTAGAAATGCTTGATCTTTCTCCAGAGTTCCATGTGATGGATCCTAAAGTCGTCTCTGAGTTAGAGGCAAGACGGCCTAGAATGGACATAGGCTTAATAAGGGCTGGATTCCAAAGTCCGAAAGAGTTGAAAGTGCCTAGCGCTTGGCACGATTGAGCCTTAAAACTTAGCAAACCATGAATGTCTGGAAGGGTAGTTTCCTTATTCAGTTCAATTTTGAGTTTTCCAAGTTTTCTGCATAAAATTACATCTTAAAGTATTATTAAAACATTATCATACAGTGTGTGTTTGCAGTGGTGCCCACAATGGGCTTTCATGGTATTCAAGAAAGGACGGTCCTGAGGATGTCTCAGAACAGAAAGACAGAGATTAGGAAAAAAACAAATGTATAGAAAGGTTGGCTTGATTCATTATAAGCAGCACGGCAGAAGTGGGTCTTTAAGAGAGGCTGAAATGTGGAGATAGTAGTAGGAGCGTTTGCAGCATCTAGCAACTTCCATCTGAGAATCACAGAGTGCCTTAAAAGCCCTCCTGAATTTAACCTTGTAATGTGGCGGTGAGGAAGGTAAGCGTATTATCGCCAGATTACATGAGGGGAAAGTGAGGACCGAGAAATACAGGGGCAGTAGTAACCATTACTGAACCTTACGAGAGGTAAAAGAATCCTGGGTTTTCTTCCCCATAGCAATGAGAAATTTGTCTCATTGAAGTTGCTCTGGAAGAGGTGCAAAGACCATCAAACTTGAGAAAACCCCAGAGTTCAGATGCTTCCTAGTGACAACAGATCTCCCCTCTCGGATCAGGGGGAGTCTTTCTCACAGGCTTTATAGGATGGTGCAAAAAGACCAACACTTGTGATAGGCCACTGCTCTGTACAGAGAGAGCTGTCATTGAAACAAAGTAGTATTATAACTTAGCTTGGAGAATGGGAACATTTCCTGGCCCATAATAATCAATTTTTGGATCCCAAACTAAAGTAAATTTCCAAAATCACTTTGATTGAGGGGCAAATGGTGCCTTTGTTTACTCTTCTTGGTCATATTAGCAATGGAATGTCATCAAAAGGAAACTGACTCTTACTGAAAGTTTTAGGTTTGTGTGCGTTGTTGTAGGCTCGTTTGTGAGAAGACATCGGGGCAAATTCACTGCTGCTGTGACTCTAGTGAGGTCAATGAGCAACATCGTCAGAGAGTTTGGCCCATCGGTCTCATAAGGGTTAATGGAGTTTAAACAAGCTGTGGCTGCCTGTTGGCAGAGATATTGGATGTGTGTGGAAAGAATACAGGGAACCCTGTTCCTTCCCTATCGCACCTATCCCAGAAGCAGTCAGAATGTTGTATCTAGGGTTCTCTGAACGTGTGTGTGTGTTTGTAGGAGGTTACTGTGCTTGTCAGCGAGAGCGAAAACCTGATCTACGATGACAATGAAAAGAATGCTTCTTAATGAAAGTGAAAGTGTTTGTATCACATTCTGGGGTGCAATCCAGGCCAGTGAGGGGCTGTGTCACCACCTGCCCTGAAACCTGGAGTACCTCACAAAAAGTGTCTGTGGATAGCTGTAGCCTGCCGGCAGCACTCCAGTTACACTCTGGCTTCCACCAGCCTTGGTTACCACTTGCAGGGTGACCCCAACACACTTGAGGTCCTGGATTTCCCCCCAAAAACGTGTGGTCTGCACTCTGAAGCCTTCTCTTGGACAGCTCAGATATTAGAGGTCTGTTGCCCATGTAAGGGGTCAATATATAACAATTTCTACTTTAATTGGAGTTACCAAACAATTCAGTTTAAAGACAACACTGGATTAGTTTTGATTAAATAATAAAACACATTTATTTAACTACAAAGAGAGATGTGGGTACAAAGTATGAAAGTCAGAAATTGTTACAAGAGAAATAAAGATAAAACACTTCCTAGTAGCTAAGACTTAACAAACTAGACTTGGTTCAAGGTAAAATCCTTACCACATGTTCTCAGCAACATACCTGACCATATTCTTGAGTCAGGATTTGCCTCCAAAGGGCTGGTTTCTTTATTGTCTTAGGTGAAAGAACGAGAGAGAGAGAGAGAGAGAGAGAGAGACTACTTGGGGTGTTTTTGCCCCTCACTTTTATAGTCCAGTCACCTTTTGAAACACATTTGCTTGAGAGTTGCCCATAGACAAAGTTCCTTCCACTTTGAGTACGGAGACATGGAATCTTGTGATGGAAGAGGTTCCATGTTGTTATTTGTTAAAATGCAGGTCGATCTGCTCTTGCTCCCCTCTATTGCTGAAGAATGGCCACTTGACCGGTGATTGCCAGTCACCTTTGATGACACCTGACTAGAGGCCTTAGCTTCTTTTTGTCTTTGAGGAACAGGGTTTGCTGCCTCCCCAGGCTTGTCTGGTAAACACGTTTCAGTCATAATTTCAGTTTATGTTCATATCTTTACATATAACATTGCCACACAGATTTCACCATGATATTATTGACCAGCAAGCTCTTAGTTTTCAAATGATACCACGTAAGGCATATTCTAGATATAGATTACCATGGTGTGTAGGGTGTGACTACAGGGGTGCATCCAGTCACAGTTTGTAAGCGTGCGAAATTAATGTAAAGCTTTTCTGCAATGTTCTAATCCCGCTTCCTTTGTGAAGGTTTTCTAGCCTTCTAATCCCTGCTCCCCCTCCCTTTACACTGTTTCTCTTCACGCCTCTGCAGGGAGGTGCTGTGCCCCTGCAGTGGGTCTGGAGCCCCATTGAGCCAACTGGTTCCATTGGGACCACCCTACCAGTGTGTTCCCTGGCCATAGCTGTCCCCAAGTCTCCCTGTTATGGAGAAGGCTCTGTGGAAAGAAATCCATGCAAGGCTGGTATGGGGGACATTGGGGGAGCCTGTCTCCTCTTGCCACACTCCAGCATCCTTAGGGAACAGTAACTGGCACCTCCTTCTACACAGAGGGAGGAACAAAAGAAAAATAGACCTGGAAAATCCATGTTTGAATTTTCCAGCTGGTGACTTATTCCACATATATATCTGGCGCAGGAGCCAGAGTTCTGCTGGTGAGTGGGATGAGGTCACCTTGAAAAGAAGTTCCAAGTTGCTCAGCAGGGCTCATTACCTGCATTTGCACATGACTACATTAAGCTCATTTTATGATGACTAATATCAGGCTAACACCCCTCAAAGATTCGCTATGAAGTACAGCTGCACAGTGCAGATTTCTCTATCCCTGTCGTTCACCCAGCATCAAGGTGTTTCCATTCAGTACCCGAAGCTAATAATAGATCAGCAATATTCTGTGGGCAAGATTGGGTACATATGTGGCGTGACTTTGATTCTGCTCGTCCTTACATAACTCTTCACCTCCTCTGAATTTGCAAGGGGCTATTAGAACAAGCTAGCATGTGAAAAGCATCATCTTGAGACCGTCATGGAAAATGTATTGTTTTTAATGTAAATCTAGTTGGACAACTTGACAGTTTCTGCACTGTGAAAAGCAGGAATTTCAAAATGTTTGCGTTGCTGCCGCATCTGAGAAAGGGAGAGTGTTTGGGCATCTCCTATATTTGATCTCCTTCTCTCTCAGGACTTGTTCTTAGCTCGTAAGGAATTTGTTCTTTAATCTGGAAAATGAATAATTCAGTCCTCTAAAATGTAAAAATTTCCATTTCCTAACTTAGCTTCAAACGTACTCAGAGTACTACAGCTGGCCTCCTTACCCAGTGCAGGATTGTCGGGCTTTGCGGCCTTTTTCTAGTTCATTCAGCTCTAGAGTCCACCTCAGAGAATTCTGCTTGAAAATGGCTTCATCAGTTCGCCCAGCATCATTGGACACTGCCTTGGAGGGTCTTAATTCATGACTCTGAGGAAGAAAAGAATTGCATGCAAGCAGGATGCATGAAAAGTACATGATTGCAGGTTTTACAATGAGGATACTAGCAAGAGACCCACTGGGTTGTATTATATTTCTGATGCAAAAGGATGATTTTGTGCTTAGGGGTGGTGTATGCAAGGATATAGAATAGATAACACAAAGGTCAACAAATGTACAACTTCAGTATACATGAGGGAAAACAATACTTTTGTGTCACAAGAGGGAGCTATAGAATCTCAGGAGAGATTTGCAAAGTACAGCAGGTAGTTCACCAAGGGATAAAAGCATGTCTATTGAACCGAAAAATTAGTATCAAAACAAGACCGTTTCTTGGAAGACAGTCTAGGCATCTATGGCCTTGTCTACACTACGAGAGTAGTTCGATTTTACTTAAATCGAATATTTGGAATCGATATTGCAAAGTCGAACGTGTGTGTCCACACTAAGGACAGTAATTCGACATTGTGAGTCCACACTAACGGGGAAAGCGTCGACATTGGAAGCGGTGCACTGAGGGCAGCTATCCCACAGTTCCCGGAGTCCCCGCCGCCCATTGGAATTCTGGGTGGAGCCGCAAATGCCTTCTGGGTAAAAAAAAAAGGGGCCAGGGTGCTTTTGGGTAACTGTCGTCATCCGTCCATCACTCCCGCCCTCCCTCCCTCCCTGAAAGCGCCGGCGGGAAATCATTTCGCGCACTTTTCCAGTCATTGACAGCGCGGACGCCACAGCACTGTGAGCATGGAGCCCGCTGCAACCATCGCTGCAGTTGTGGCCGCTCTCAACGCCTCGCAGCTTATCATACAGGTTGCCCTGAGGCAGATGCAGAAAAGTCAGGCGAGGAGGCTACGTCAACGCGGTGATGGCCTGAAGTCTGAGAGTAGCACAGACCTCTCAGAAAGCAGGGGACCCAGCGCCGAGGACATCACGGTGGCAATGGGTCATGTTGATGCTGTGAAACGGCGATTCTGGGCACGGGAAACAAGCACTGAGTGGTGGGACCGCATAGTGCTGCAGGTCTGGGATGAATCACAGTGGCTGCGAAACTTCCGCATGCGGAAGGGAACTTTCCTTGAACTTTGTGAGTTGCTGTCCCCTGCCCTGAAGCGCAATGACACCCGGATGCGAGCAGCCCTGACTGTCCAGAAGCGAGTGGCCATAGCCCTCTGGAAGCTTGCAACGCCTGACAGCTACCGGTCAGTCGCGAGCCAGTTTGGGGTGGGCAAATCTACCGTGGGGGTTGTTGTGATGCAAGTAGCCAAGGCAATCGTTGATGTACTGCTGCCAAAGGTAGTGACCCTGGGAAACTTGGAGGCGATCATAGATGGCTTCGCAGCGATGGGATTCCCAAACTGCGGTGGGGCCATAGATGGAACTCACATCCCTATCCTGGCACCGGACCACCAGGCCAGCCAGTACATTAACAGAAAGGGCTACTTTTCCATGGTGCTGCAAGCACTGGTGGACCACAGGGGACGTTTTACCAACATCAATGTCGGATGGCCGGGCAAGGTTCATGACGCTCGTGTTTTCAGGAACTCTGGTCTGTTTAGACGGCTGCAGCAAGGTATTTACTTCCCGGACCACAAAATAACTGTTGGGGATGTGGAGATGCCTATAGTGATCCTCGGGGACCCAGCCTACCCGCTAATGCCCTGGCTCATGAAGCCCTATACAGGTGCCCTGGACACTGAAAAAGAACTCTTCAACTACCGGCTGAGCAAGTGCAGAATGGTGGTGGAGTGTGCTTTTGGACGTCTCAAGGGGAGATGGAGAAGCTTGATGACTCGCTGTGATCTCAGCGAAACCAATATCCCCATTGTTATAGCAGCTTGCTGTGTGCTCCACAATCTCTGTGAGAGCAAGGGGGAGACCTTTATGGCGGGGTGGGAGGTTGAGGAAATTAGCCTGGCTGCTGATTACTCACAGCCAGACAGCCGGGCGATTAGAAGAGACCAGCGGGAAGTGCTGTGCATCCGGGAGGCTTTGAAAGCAAAGTTCCTGAGTGAGCAGGGTAACCTGTGACTTTCTAATTTTGTGTACAGAGAAGCCTTCACCCCACTTCCAACACACGTTTCAAAATAAAAATAGTTCTACTTTGTTAAAGCACACCGTTTTCTTTAATACTGTTTTCGTGGGAATTTTTTAAAACTGGGACGCAGACTGTGGTGCGGAGCGGGTGTAGTGTAGTCGCGCGAATGCAGCTTCTAAACTCAAGGACTGACAGGCTCCGCTGCGGTGGGATGGTTCTTTCAACGGAGCCTGTCACCCCTCCTGATACGGACTGTGTGTATGGGGGGTCTATGTGAGTTTGTGGCAGGGGGGGGACGGTTACAGATCCCCTGCTGTGTGGCTCTGTGATCCTGCCTAAGGACCGCCGCTTAAGATCTCTAACTGCCCTCCCCTGACACAAAGTCACAGAGCAACCCACCCCCCACCACATAACATGAAAAGAACCTCCCAGACTAACCAGGGTAAGTAGTCACTGCATCACTGCACTATGTATGTGCCCTGCTGCTGTGCCCTGCTGCTGTGCCTGCCCCCGACTATGTACCCTGCCAAAGGTGACTGTCCTGTCCAATTACCAACCCCCTTTCCCCCCCCCCTCCAAAAGAACATGATGGAAACAGTAGTTAACAGAAACATATTTTTTATTATCAACTACACATGGGACTGGGAAGTGAAACTTGGACGGGGGCTTGTGTCAGGCGGGAAGGAAAGAACTTGTCAAACTTTGGGGAATGAGAGCCTTCTGCTGCTCGAGCTCTCTGCAGGGGTGGAGTGAGAGTTAGCAGGGACTCTGCCGCCTCTCCTTCTGTGCACTTTGGGTGAAGGGAGTATGGGACTTGGTGGCGGGGGAGGGCGGTTAGAGATGGACTGCAGCGGGGCTCTGTCCTCCTGCCTCCGTTCCTGCAGAACATCCACAAGGCGCCGGAGCGTGTCCGTTTGCTCCCTCAGTAGTCCAAGCAGGGTTTGAGTCGCCTGCTGGTCTTCCTGACGCCACCTCTCCTCCCGATCCATGTTGGCTTGGTGCATTTGGGACAAGTTCTCCCGCCACTGGGTCTGCTGTGCTGCCTGGGCTCGGGAGCAGGCTATAAGCTCTGAGAACATGTCCTCCCGTGTCCTCTTCTTCTTATGCCTAATCCTCCCTAGCCTCTGGGAGTGTGATGACAGGCTAGGTTGTGAGACAGTCGCAGATGGGGCTGTGGGAATGGGAAAAAGGGAGTGAATTCCTCAGAAAGATAAATGTAGTTGTGAACAAAGAACATAGTCTTTCTCTGTGAACAGGACCATGCACAGCACCTATCACATGCGCACTCAGCACAAGGTCGAATTCTCGGCCTTCGCATTCAGTGTCTGGGGTTTTGCAGAGCACTTTTGAGAACCCTGTCAGGACAACGGAATTGCTCTTGCACGCAGACATGGTAAGCCGTAGATTCGTGGCAGCTTAAAACTTTAATATTAGCAATGGCCTCATTTCACATTGAAATCAATGTCGGTCCCTGCTGCCAGCAATCCGGCAAGCAGGAAGTCTGCTCCTGTCCCACACCCTCGCGGCTGTCCCCGGGAACGATCCCTTTCGGCTGACCCTCTCCCGCCTCCACCGCGTGGCTGCAAACCAGCGGTTACAGTTCTGTAAAGGAACGGTAAAGCAGTCCCAACACTAACATTCCCCTACCTCATTCAAAGCAGGTCATCATGAGCGACATCACCCTCATGAGGATCTCTGAGAGCGACAGACAGAGAATGCTCCGGGAAAGCCTTCAAAGACCAGGGCCGTATGCCGCCATGCTGTGCCAAGCAATGATTCCGGAGTACTTGCTAGTCTCGTGGCGCGGCAACGTGTCCTACTACGGAGGACCCAATAAGGCCGCTCTCCCCAAGAACCTAATGCAGCGGATTTCAAATTACCTGCAGGAGAGCTTCCTTGAGATGTCCCAGGAGGATTTCTGCTCCATCCCCGGACATATAGACCGCATCTTACTGTAGCTGCAGTAGCAGGGACTAAACAGTAGAGCGGCTTGGGCAGGACAATCATGCAAAACCGGACCTTGCTAGATTTTTTTCAAATAGTTGCACTGCCCATGACTGAACCGTTAAGTTAATCAAACTAATCATGAGAAACCCATTTTTTAAATTGTTAATAATCATGTTCTGTTACAAATAAATGTTTAGATGTTTACAACACTTACTGGATGATCCTTCACCAGATTCTGTGTCCGGGGTAACGGCTGGGGAGGGTTGGTAGGGGATCTCTGTAAGGGTGATGAAGAGATCCTGGCTGTCGGGGAAATCAGCGTTGTGAGCGCTGTCGACTGCCTCGTCCTCCTCATCTCCTTCCTCATCTTCCCCGTCCGCTAACATGTCCGAGGATCCGGCCGTGGACACTATCCCATCCTCAGAGTCCACAGTCAGTGGTGGGGTAGTGGTGGCGGCCGCACCGAGGATGGAATGCAGTGCCTCGTAGAAACGGGATGTCTGGGGATGGGATCCGGAGCGTCCGTTTGCCTCTTTGGTCTTCTGGTAGCCTTGCCTCAGCTCCTTGATTTTCACGCGGCACTGCGTTACATCCTGGCTGTATCCTCTCTCTGCCATGTCTTTAGAGATCTTCTCATAGATCTTTGCATTCCGTCTTTTGGATCGCAGCTCGGAAAGCACGGACTCATCGCCCCACACAGCGATGAGATCCAAGACTTCCCGATCAGTCCATGCTGGGGCCCTCTTTCTATTCTGAGATTGCACTGCCATCAGTGCTGGAGAGCTCTGCATCGTTGCCAGTGCTGCTGAGCTCGCCACGATGTCCAGACAGGAAATGAGATTCAAACTGGCCAGACAGGAAAAGGAATTCAAATTCAAATTTTCCCGGGGCTTTTCCTGTGTGGCAGTTCAGAACATCCGAGCTCTTACTGCTGTCCAGAGCGTCAACAGAGTGGTGCACTGTGGGATAGCTCCTGGAGCTATTAGCGTCGATTTCCATCCACACCTAGCCTAATTCGACATGGCCATGTCGAATTTAGCGCTACTCCCCTCGTCGGGGAGGAGTACAGAAGTCGAATTAAAGAGACCTCTATGTCGAACTAAATACCTTCGTGGTGTGGACGGGTGCAGGGTTAATTCGATGTAACGGCGCTAACTTCGACATAAACGCCTAGTGTAGACCAGGCCTATTAGTAGTAATATTTTGGAGAGGCTGAGGTCACTTTAAGTGAGGTTGGTCCCCTAAAATAACTGAAAAATAGATTGGAAGGGGGGCTTTTTCCATCAGTGAGGGCAGGTTGGTGCTGACTATTGCAATGCAAGGGAGGAGTTTTCCAAAGTTCCAAAGTACCAAAGAGAGACTGGGTGGAGGGAATAAAGGCTTCTACTATGTTTGTGGAATAAATGACCGTGTTTTTTACCTGCCACTAGAAAAGAAAACAACACCAGTTTTAAACGTATTGGTAGCTGAGAGTTCTCATGTCAGCATTTTCTAAGAATGGTCATTGAGTTTGGTGCCTCCATTTGTGCCTGAGGTTGGCCCCACAAAAACGGAGGCAACCAAAATTAGTGGTCACTTTTGAAAATTTGACTGGATGCCTCTGTGCCTCAGTTTCCCCGATCTATCTCACACCAGTATGTACACTTAATGAGTTAGTGTTTGCAGAGTGCTTTGAAATCCTTAGACAAAAGGCTTTAATGAAAAAATGCAAAGTATTTTGTTAACTTTTGGTGCCGTGTGTGTCTGAGTCCAAAATCTAAATATAGAAAGGGTGGCATATGTGATGTAGTTGTCCAGTGGTGTGTGTTCTTTGGCAGCTCTCATCCTCCTCGCCTTTTTAAATTTTTGGTTTTGATCAAATACAATGTAATTCGTTAGACTGAAAATGATAATGCACCAGTTATGTGGTATTTTGCAGAGCTTTCAATATCTGGTTTGTTCCACTGTCACAGCATCTGTGTGCATTTGGTCACCAGTGGTCCATACATCACACTAAGTGAGGAACCAAAAGCCATGTTCTCTCTCATTTCCATGTTCCTGTTTTCTCAGTCTTAAGTTCTGGATGATACGTTGCTCACTTGCATACTGCTTCTGCCTCTTTGTGTCGGCTCACTGCAAGGAGATCCCTCCTCCCCGTGTGCTGGTGCTGTATGTGTTGACCTGCCTGGTTCTCTTCTGGGACATGTGATTTTTTGCTTGAGGAAACATGCTGCTTCTGCTGTGCTCTGCTTTCCTCTGTGTCCTTTACAGTGCTCGTTGTACATCTGCTTGCATTTCTCTTTATGTTCTTCTCGTCTGTCATTCAGGTTCGTAGCTGGACATCCAGAACACTCACAGTATAAATCCTAAATGAAACACAATTCAGTGGAAGGCAAAATAGCGGCCCAACTTTTCAAACCCGAGTGCCTATATACAAGTTGCCTGATTTTTCAGAGGTGATGAGCACTGTAGCTCCCCGGGGCTTCAGTGGGATTTATGGACGCTCAGAACATCTGAAAATCTGGCCACTAATTTGTAGGTCTTCAAATATGGATTTAGGAGCCTGATTTCAGGCACCCACGTTTCGAAAATTGTTGTTTCAATTTGCAAATGGAAAAAATGAAGCACAAAGACATTAAGTGATTTATCCAAAGTCACCCAGCAAGTCAGAATCGGAACTAGGGTCTACTGATCTGCAAAATGTCATCCTAGGTAGTTTATTGCTGCTGGGCCTAGTCTGACACCTCCCCCTCTCCCCTCCTCCCCCCCCCCACCCACGCTGCTTCCAGGCCTACCTAGCTCAATCCAAGTTTTGTTACAAACAATGTCTCTGCGTTCTGTTCTCCTCTCCTTCTCCTGGCTTCTGTCTGCTCCCAGCATGCAGTGGGATAAAAAGAGACGTCCTCTTCTCCACTGATGGATAGGCACAGCATAGCTGTTAATCACTCTGTGTCTGGTACGTGCTTGAAGATTAGTCTGCTTTTGTCCTCAGGTGTCCTTTAACTAGAGTGCTGGGAGTCCTCTGCCTGTTCAGTGAAGCTAACATAGGGTCCGTGCTACAGCAGCAAGAGGATCTGGTTTGCTTTTTCCTGACACCAACCATTTGTCTTCCTCACTCGTACTGAGCCATCTTCCCACTGGTCCTCTTGCTACTGCCCTTTTTGGCACAGATCATATACTGCAGATCCTCCCTTCCCTGCCTGCTAGTGAACCGGAATTTCTCTGTGCTGTGACTTCCAGCTGCTCTGATGGCCTCTTGTGGTCAGTGGCAGATGGCACAAGTTAGAGCAGCCTTCAAGCGGCTTCAAGCACACTGGTCCAGGATCAGGGGAACATACAACTGGCTTACAGCCACCGTTACATCCCTCTATGCAGTTGCGCAGGGCGCTCTGCAGTTGCAGCTGAGGCTTGGGGGGGTTGTATTCCTTAGCAGTTATAGAAATATAACAGGATGTAGCCTTCCAGTCGCAAGGCTCACTGGCGCAGAGGCTTGTCAGAAAACAAACACAAGCATGTTGTAGTGTTAGAGGCTGATAAACTCTTTGTGAAAAGGGAAGAGGAAACAAACACCACGACTCATATACAAACCCGACAGAACCCAAAGCAAATGGGCATCACTGAAGTACTATTCTGATTATCCTGGGAAGCATCAATGTGATTGATGCTAGTTAGGGCCGGGGGGGTGGGGAGCCGCCGCAGGGGGGAGGGGTGCCTTAGGGTGGGAGGAAGCTGCCGCAGGACTCCAAACCCCAGCTCACCTCTGCTACGCCCCCTCCCTGAGCACACCATTGCTGCTCCACTTCTCCCGCCTCCCAGGCTTGCGGCGCCAATCAGCTGTTTGGCGCCACAAGCCTGGGAGGGGAGGAGAATTAGAGCGGGGGCGGCGTGCTCGGGGAGGAGGCGGAGCAGAGGTGAGCTGGGGTGGGGAGCTGCCACACAGCTCCCCGGGCCGGGGGGGGGAGTTGCCACGGGCGGGGGGAGGGTCGCCTCAGGGCAGAGTCGGGGGAGCTGTCGCGGGGGTGGGGGCGGAAGGTGGAAGTTTCGCCTAGGGCATGAAACTTCCTTGCACCAGCCCTGGCTGCAACATGTTCCCCTGCGCTCTGAAGTACAAAATGTAGCAGACGGGGAACAAATGAGTTTTTATGTAGTGTTTGTGCAAAAGCAATTCCCTGTATTGGTCCGAGAGCTGCCAGTTTTCCTCCAGGAAGTCTTTTGTATGCTCTTGAGCCAAATGAAGAGCTTGGCACCATTTTATATTACTCTAAGCTTTTCTGAGGACAGAACAGGCCAGTCAGCGTCAAGTTTCTATGGATCCACCTAACACCGGCTTTTGCCCTATTAGGTACGTGTTTAAGCCCGATCAAAACCAGCTATCCTAAACCCAGGGGGGTTACTTAGGGTGTCAATCAAGGCAGAATTTGTCCCTTAGGTTTTAACTTGCCTGAGAGCAGGACCCCTACACTGTTCCTTGTTCTCTACTGTTCCCTGCGTGCGGTCACTGCTCAGCAAATAATAAACCACTCTGGTGCTAATAATACAAGAGTTTCTTAAGCAATGTGGCCAGCCAAACTGTTGTAAAACTGGTTTGAAGAATGGGTCCTAGACTGATTGACTCTGGGAGTATGTCTAAGTTTTGGAGCGAGCGGGAACGAGCCCTTCCACTTGTCTCAACATACTTAGGTTAGCAGGGCTCGCACGAGCGCTCTAAAAATTGCGGTGTGGCCAGTGCTTTGAAACTGGGTCTTGGGCTGCAGCCTGGGCTTGGATGGCTAGGGAGGGGGGTGAGCTTCTGAGCCTGAGCTCCACCCGAAGCCACAACTTCAAAGCGCTGGCTACACAGCTATTTGTAGAGCACACATGCGAGCCTTGCCTGCCTAAGTTCGTTGACCCGTGCTGGGAGGCTCGCTTCTGCTCGCTCCAAAATGCTGTGAGACCGACTCAACAGGGCACTAGAACGTGAGCTTGGATCTGTTTTGTGGAGCTGTGTAAAGGGCTGGACGTGATCCTTGCAATTACCCATTGCATGAGGGCTGCCAGTCCCGCTCTGCAGCACCCCTCCTCCCAGGCTCTGGCACAGGGGACTTGGCAGGATGGAGTGGGAGGGGGCTGCATTCTGACTAGTAACACCTAGACAGACAATCCCTTAGGGTAACGTTGCATCCAGGATGTGAGCTAGAGCAGCCTTCGAGGCTGCTGTAACTTACTATAGAGACTGGGCAGGCCCCTGGAAATATTGGGACTGCAAAGGTGGTTTGAAATGTCCTTTACTCTCCCACTGGCTTCCTGCACCAAGCCCAGGGGTGGAACAACACACTCTGGCGAGTCAAACCAAAGCAGAAGCTCTTTTAGCTGCAACTATTTAAACCAGTTTAAAGAATGATTTGCTAACGTGGGTAAAAGCCTGGTTTCAGATGGGGCTATGGGGGTACCACTGACTGCTCTTCAGCACCAGTGTTGTTGCTTTTGGCACAGAGATAGAGGGTTGTATTGTGTTGTGTTGTGAAGTGAAGGGGGGGTAGAGAGGAATAGCTCAGTGGTTTGAGCATTGGCCTACTAAACCTAGGGTTGTGAGTTCAATCCTTGAAGGGGGGGCCATTTGAGGATTGAGTAGGGGGTTGGACTAGATGACTTCCTGAGGGCCCTTCCACCCCTGATCACAGTCCCATGATGGAAAGAGAGAGTGAGCAAGGAATATGTAAAAGAGAAGTGGAGATAAAAGAGCAAGTGGAGTGAAACTCTCAGTAATGGCTTTTGGAAATAAAGTCAAGCTAGCTTGTTTCCTGTAATTGCAACCTCTGCCGGTAATAGTTGGATAGAGGCTGTTCTGAAATAACTTTATTTAGAGAGAGAAGGAAAGACTTGGCATGTGCAGTAAATAGAGATGAGCAGAGGGGCTGTGTGAGAGGTTTGCCAAACCTCACCAGGGTGGCTTTGCTTTTGCAAACTGAAAATGCTGGTTGAGATAAGGAGAGGGGAGTTTGATACAAAGGAGACCCAGTTTCAAAGCGCTGGCCGCACAGCTAGAGCACTCGTGTGAGCCCTGCTAACCTACGTTTGTATCCTTTGTATCAAAACCACAAAAGGCTTGGTGTGGGTAGGATAAAAGGATCCATGTTTGGCTGACCTCTCACAGGAAGCTGCATTGGTAAGGAACCATTGTGACTCTAGGCCACTTGCCGTCCCTGAGGTGAATGAAAAAATCGGAGTTGTGTCTCCCAGACCCCTAAACGAGCACCACATTGACCCTGAGACACCCAGCAAGAGGCAGAACTGTCTGTGCACGGCCCCAGGACCTCTGTGACTTCCTGCTGTCTCATGGTAGCACAGCTCCCATTGGACCTGTTCTACCATGCCCTCCACCCAGTGCTGGAGGCAAACACCCCCCCACACAGGAAGGGACTTGCAGCCACACGGGGGAAGTCACTATGGTAATTTTTGGGTGGGTTCCTCCTTGACTAATCGCCCTTGTCCAAAGGGAGCCTGCCATGTCCCATGGCTGCTGTTCTGCTACTTCCATGCCCCCTCTCCAAATCATGCAGTATCAGCCCTTCCTCCTCCAGTATCCCAAACGCTCTCGTCTCTATTCGGCAGTGTTGCGATTGCCGCTGCATGGGGTTATCAGTCTAGTCACAAACACGCCGGCCCGATGTGGTTTTGTAGGTGGCAGCTCACAGAGATACACGCCGCCGTCTTTCCGGAGGCAAGGGTTCTGAGAACAGCTGGCAGAACTGTTCACGGAAGGGTGCGGGCAGCATGTCACGCTGCCAGCCAGCGGCACCCTGGCATTCTAATAGATTGGGAACTCTAGCTGAATGTTAAAGACAGGTGGTGGGCAGCCCTTGCATAGGGGGACAGTGGGCCAGAGAGTGCAAGGATCATATGGAAGGCAGTGTGGACTAGATTAATAGATTCTAGGACTGGAAGGGACCTCGAGAGGTCATCGAGTCCAGTCCCCTGCCCTCATGGCAGGACCAAATACTGTCTAGACCATCCCTGATAGACATTTATCTAACCTACTCTTAAATATCTCCAGAGATGGAGATTTCACAACCTCCCTAGGCAATTTATTCCAGTGTTTAACCACCCTGACAGTTAGGAACTTTTTCCTAATGTCCAACCTAGACCTCCCTTGCTGCAGTTTAAGCCCATTGCTTCTTGTTCTATCCTTAGAAGCTAAGGTGAACAAGGTGAACAAGTTTTCTCCCTCCTCCTTATGACACCCTTTTAGATAACTGAAAACTGCTATCATGTCCCCTCTCAGTCTTCTCTTTTCCAAACTAAACAAACCCAATTCTTTCAGCCTTCCTTCATAGGTCATGTTCTCAAGACCTTTAATCATTCTTGTTGCTCTTCTCTGGACCCTCTCCAATTTCTTCACATCTTTCTTGAAGTGGATAGAGCACTGGAGTGCTACTCAGAAAGCCTGAGTTCTAGTCTGAGCAGCTGCTGGGTGAACTTAGGTAAGTCACGTCACCACTCTGTGCCTCAGTTTCCCCTTCTGTAAAAGGGGATACTGATACTGCCCTTTGTAAAGCACTTTGAGACCTATGGATAAAAAGCACTGTACAAAAATTAGGTAGTATTATTAAGGAACTTTATGCTGTAAATCCAAGGGTCACACACCTTGGCAATCCCACTGCCCTCTTGACAACAGTTAACCAGCCATAGAGCGAAGCCCTGGTATAGGTTGGTGCAGTGGGCATACTCCTTTTGTGTGCTGAGTACGGCGCGTTTGCCAAATGTGGCGAGGCTGGCATGCAGCCCCCTCTGTGCAACTCAGGAATGAACTGCCACGGTTTGGCTGCAAGTCAACCGACAGGACAAATGGCTTGCCAGGTTTCATCTGAAAAACGGCTTCTTTTTATGATGTAGGAAGGAAAGAAATAAACCGTGCAACTCCTGTCGAAATAATACAGATTCCAAACACCACGAGTTTGAGAAAAGGATCTAAACCATCTTGTTTCACGGGGGATAGGGGACCTGGCTTAAGTAACAGGGTTAGGAAGAAACTTTCCCTTTGAGGAAGTTATTCTATAACTGCCTAGTCCAGCATCTGCTGCTGGCCAGTGCTGGAGATAACATGCAGGGCTAGGCGGAAAGCCCTGCTCTGATCTGCTCTGGCAATTCCTCTCTTCCTGCCAAGCAATTTAAAAGTGAAACTTGTTGGCACACCATTTTTTAAAAGGAAATACTGTCTTTGGACTCGAGCCCTGCACACGGCACTGCTCGCTGTTAGGCACAAATCACGGGACGTCTTGGGAGCACACCTGCGCAGAATTCATTGTTTTGGGACACTAATGCAGCCTGCTTTCTAATTGGAATATGGGCCCTGGTGATAACTTAATAAAATCCCGCGGCTGCATCTGATTTATAGCTGACAAGTGAAAACGCCACCAGATCAATACCCTACCCCATCGCAATGAATTGGCTTGGGTTTATATGCTTGGCTGAGTATAATTTGTTTAAAGTTAAAGGCTGATTTTTAAAGCAGAGAGCACGGCTCTACGCGGATCTTCGGTGCAAAGAACGTCACCCAGAGTACGAGGATGATCTCCTCTGTCTTTGTGTGTCCTGCGAGGGGGGGTTGACTGAAAGTGCATTTGAATGTAAATTTATCACAGGGCCCTGAGGTTTCCTTTGATTAATTGTTCAGTGTGTAGAGTCATGGTCCAAGCCACGTCGCACTATAGGCTTGATCCAATGCCCAGTGAAGTCAATGGAAAGACTCCCACTGATTTCAGTGTGGGCATTGGATCAAGTCTTGTGCTCCCAAAGAGGCAGCTTCCTAACCCGGCGCTGCCACTCCTCAGTTGTGCAGATCCCTTTCTAAATGGAACCAGTGTGTCTCCTCTCCGTGAGGGGTGGAGTGAGAATCTGAGGTGTCTGCCCCTGGAGTGTGCACCAGGGTGCTCAGCTGGGCAGGACCTCCCTGTGAAGAGCTGGTGTGGGGCTGGGCTGCAGGATCTATTTTACTTCCTCCACTCTCAGGGACAGAAGTGGGGGCAGACGGGTTTGCAGAGGCCTTTCCAGCTGTTATGCAGAAGAAGCTCCTGTGAAGCAGATTCACTGCCTCTGGGTCTGAGAATTCCTCTGTCTTATCCCCGGGAAAGCACCTGAATCACAGTACTACAAACGAGGCAGGATTGTGGCCCAAGGATAAAGAGCAAGGACGCCATTTAGTGTATCTCGTTACCATGAAAGGGGCTTTTGTTTTGAGAGGCAAGTTTTCCTGGCTGTAATCATAAAATTGTGCCTCAAAGGGGAGATTGTCACTGTAAGCGAATCTAAAGCCCGTCCCATCTGGGAAAACCTGCCTTGCTTTGTGCCATCAGCCCATGCCACACACGCCCATTCAGGTGATAGGCTCACAGTGTCCCAGTGTCCCCTTGATGCTAACTGGCAGATGGCATAAGGGATGCAGAGGGATTTACAGCGATCCCTGGGGTCCAACGTCTGCATAATAATGCATCAAAGGAGGTCTCTACCAATAGCCAGTCCACCCTGGTCATCCTAATCATTGCGAGATGTATGTACAGATGATATTTAAGGAGTTACGTATTTATAATGAAAACTATGTTCTTAAAGTAGGTAAGTTAAGACAGGTCAGCAAAAGGTGATGAACAGGTTCTGTTCAGGCAAAGGGTAGGAGACACTTACCCCCCTGGCTGACCACTCTGTATTGTGTGTCTTAAAATGTGAACCACCAGCTAATCAAAGTTTGCAAAATCTACAAGAAAGGAGAACAGGAGTACTTGCGGCACCTTAGAGACTAACAGATTTATTAGAGCATAAGCTTTCGTGGACTACAGCCCACTTCCATTCTATATGCATCCGAAGAAGTGGGCTGTAGTCCACGAAAGCTTATGCTCTAATAAATCTGTTAGTCTCTAAGGTGCCACAAGTACTCCTGTTCTTCTTTTTGCGGATACAGACTAACACGGCTGCTACTCTGAAACCTACAAGAAAGAAGTGTACAGGAAAAAACCAACAGCCAGGGGTGGGTGGCGGGTGTCTTGTTCTCAAGTACAGACAATAAATTGTTGGAATATATCTACGGGTCCCGGGTGTACCTGTACTATTAAGCTAGGAAACAAATTGCCAGCATGCATGTCTTATGAACGGAGGATCACAGCCGACCAGGCTGTACAACGCTGGGAGAAAGACTTTGGGGTGAGAGAAACGCTACAGGACCTGAAAAGATCTTGCTAGACAAGGGTAGGCTCTAGAATGTGTGTTATGATTTTACTTTCTATGTAACCATTTGTTTCTATTCATTCTACTTATTCCTCCTCGAATATCTGTTCTGTGTTAAATAAACGTATTCTTGTGTTCACTGTAAACTTACCCAAGTGCGGTGTGTTAAGTGGAGCGGTGACCGCGAGGGGAGACTGGGAAGCTGGGGTGTGGTATGCTTTGAATAGCAGACCTGTGAATTCTGAGTGTCCAGTGGACCAGGAGCTGGACATTCCAGAGAGATGCTCAGAATCTCAAATGCGCCTATTGCCAACCTCCAGAGGGACAGCAGCGGAGAGGAGAGGGTTTGTGTAGCACGTGGCTGGTGGAGTCAGGGAGCTGACCCCTGGTAGGCACAGATGAGGCTTCCTCACGCTAAAGGGAGATGGTAGCAAGGTGCCACTCAATGCTAGGTGTCCCTGGGAAGCATCGCACAGACACCGCAGGGAACCAGTGCCCAGCGCTGCTTCCTCTTCCAAGGATCTTGGGTGGGAAGGCCAGCCCTTAGCCATGAGACTAGGGATCAGGTTCTGACACCCTTACTCCCACTGAGTAACACTTTACTCCATTGCTTCGTGGGACTATTCATGGAGTGGGGTACTGCTCAATCTGGGTAAGGGTCCCCACGTCTGACCCTGTGAGAATATTAAAAATCTTCTGTTAGTCTCAAAGGTGCCACAGGACCCTCTGTTGCTTTTTACAGATTCAGACTAACACGGCTATCCCTCTGATACATAAAAATCAGACTAATCGTGGTGATTGCATAATGCCAAAACTGTCTTTGTGTGATTACCAGTTAATCCTTTTCTAATCTCCTAATGCTGTTTAGTAGACGTTGCTATGCTGTCTTTGTTGTCTTGCTATTCAAATGTTGAATGTAAGAGAAATTTACACCGAAAGGTTTTAGAAAGGGTTATATGAAGATTAGACAAGATTTGTGCAGAAAAAATTGGATAATATTTAACACTGACATTATGAATTTCTACATTTCAGGGATTTTTTTAAAATTGAGATTTGCATTTTCAAATAATTTGCAGGGGAATGATTGTTTTCCAGGGGAAAATTCTGTAACACCTGATGGCTCCTAATTTTTCTTTTTTAACTCCAAAAACTATTTTTTTGAAAAAACGAGCCAAATTCTGCAGTTTACACGCAGGAAAAGGCATGAGGATTAATCTCCCATGAATCAGTGAGACCCCCAATCCTGCACACACTGAAGCACCATCGACTTCAATGGGGCTACTTGTGCAAGTAAAGTTATGCTCCTATGTACGTGTTTCCAGGATCAGGGCCTTGCTCATGTCCAAGGGTGTAAGTCCAAGTCGGGATTCTGTGGTGCTGCCTACGGAAAGTAAAATGGATCTTGCAGTCAGGTCAGCATGGGCAGGCTCTTACAGCCATGCAGAAATCCTTTGCTTCACATGGGCAAAAGGGTCTTTCAGTGCAGATCCTTTTTAGCTCCATTGACTCTCACCTCTAACTCCCTCCATTGACTCCAACAGAGCAATGTTGATTTCCACCATCTGAGAATCTGGCCCCTTATTTTTTCATTACTAGGTAAACATAGCTTGAATTTTTACATAGGTAAGCTTCCCCTGACATTGTGGCGACGAAAAAGGAAGGAGACAAGAGCGCCAGGTTGTGGTAGCCGAAAAAGCTTCTCAGGGACTTTCTATTGGGGTTTTTATTTTTTTACTTTTTTATTTACAACACTTATGAGTGGCTTAATTTTTGCGCATAGGAGGAGCATACAATACTTATCAACATGACCTAACAAGCCCATTTCTTGTGCACGTGAAAGCGAGCAGCGAGGGTGATGATTAGGTCAGCCAATAAGTTTCTCAATCACAGGCGTGGGGGTGTAGGCCGCTCCGGCCTCGCAGCCACGGGCGCAGTGTGCCGCAGCCGTGAACTAGCGATTCGGGAGCTGTGTGTTCCTACATGACATCAGATAAATTTTTAAAAACAATTCTATCTTGACTAACCAAGGCCATCAATTCTGGCAATAAAGAGAGTAGCACTCAGCCTAAACCAAAAACCTTCATCCAAACATCTCCAACCTTTGTGGAAGTTTGGATCAGAACGTTGTGGCTTGGATCCCTTCCTAAAAGTTACCGCATAGTATAGTTAACAAGGACTCAATTCTTAATTCCTTGAAGCCAAATCAAGACACAATACAGTCTGTTCCAGTTCCCTTTACATTGTAAGGACCTGATTCCCCAGTCTTTTACCTAGTCTTTACTTCGGTGTCTAGAATCTTCCATTTTATAAAACCCATGGATATTTCTAAGAACATTTCCTGGATGCTTCATGTCCTCTGGATGTAAAATAAATAGATAGTCACATGGTGATTCTCCCCCGCTGCTAAACATTCCTCCTTCCAGTTTTCATTCTCTGTTCATGATGCATTTCTTTCATTGCCCCATTCAACAGAAAACGTTCCTTGGTTCAGTTGTGCTTAGGTGCTTAGGTGATGCAACTGTTTAGAGAGAGAATAGAAGGGAAAGAGAGAAACAAAAATCCACCTTCAAAAGTGATTTTGGATGCCCAACTTGAGACACGTTGAAGGGAGCTGATTTGTAGAGGGTGAGTGCTCAGTGCTTTCTGTGAATCAGGCCCCCTTACGGTGTCTCCGATTGGGCACCCAAAATCACTAGATTCTTTTGAAAACTGGCCAAAGCATTTAAAGGTTATTGTGCCATTTGTAACCATTATGCCACATCGGTGATGATGTTCTATCACTGTAAAATGTTACGTCACCAGTGTGATAACTTTAAATGTAGAAAGTTTACATTTCCACTGGTCAAAATGAAAATACTCTGCGGTGCCATCTAGGGACGGTGCAAGTGGCACATGAGAAGTTGCAAGCTTGCCGCGCTCTCCCAAACTCTTCTACAGTAAGGTGCTGTGAAGCGCACTTATACTTGTCCCATGGAGCTAGCCAGCCATTGGGTTCTTCTCGTCTGATACTCTCTTTTGATTAAGGTACTCAAGAATGCTCTCAGCTGTCTAATTAATTGTTGAGTCTTTAAAATATATGCAAGTATGGGAAGAGATTTATCATAGCACTGACATGCGCTACTGTCAGCATGACAAGCACAGAACGGAAGTTTCTTCAACCCAGAGGTTCTCATCTGATAAAGAAGAGGCACTTCATAATTACAGAATTAGGAAATGCAGACAGCTTATTTCACTCGTGCCGGTTTTGTTAATAAAACTTCAGGGAAGCAAATAATTATTTGACATTCAATTACAGCTAAGAAGTTTTCCCTGACAAATAACTTATGTGCTGGGCTTCCGATTTTATTATGATGTCTAGAGATTCAGTACCGTATGTTGGAAATTAATCAAACGGATTTATTCCTATTGATGCAAGGGACAGTCTTTCTAGCATATACTCACTCTGTATTCTGCTGCCGGTGCGCTACTGAATTGCCTTGCTAATATTAATAATCTCTCTAAATGTGATAAACCTTTGCATTGCAGGCACACTTAAAGCAAAGGCTCCCAGACTGTGCCCTGGTGAGACGCCCAATGACAGTTTGCCAGAAACCGGAGGACTTTTGGAGCCTGATCCCACAGACCCTCACTTTGGCCAATAATTATTACAAAAGTGGTCGTCCCGTTGATTTCAATGGGACATCTTAGATGGCTGATTGTGTGTGTGGGTTCTCACTGGCTGAATGGTATCTGTGGATAGTTCTGTCATCACTGCCTAGGGTCACCTTGTGGACGTGTCACCCATGAGTTACCCTGTGATGGGGCCAGAGCAAGAATTAGTGAAGACGGGAGGCTGACGTCAGCCCTGCTGATTCAGGATTAGGACAGCAGAGCCGGGTCGGCCTAAGGGAGGCTCTGAGCACAGGAATCAAAGGGTTTGTCTGCTCTGCAATAAAACACTGGCAGCAGGCCCATGGCAGGTGAGTCGGGCTCATAGGGTGGGGCTGCAGGGCTATAAAATTGCAGTGTAGACATTTGGGATCAGGCGGGAGCTGGGCTCTGGGACCCTCCCCCTGTCCCAGAGTCAGCTAACCTGGGCCAGCCATGGGGGTTTTATTGCAGTGTAGACATACCCAAAGTGTGGCTTAAATAAGAGCTCTAAAATTCTGCTCAGATCTATTTTCCTACTGTTTAAGCATCTCTCGCTCTCTCTCCGTTTTTTTTTCTTGCTTACCCCTTTAAAATGTGGATCTTGATGAGTCTCTAATAGCTGAGATTTTTGTGGTACCTTTGTCAAAACTGAAGCTTGGTGTAACCTTAGGTGATGCCGAGATACTAAAAATACATTTGGCATTGGCTGACTGTGAAAGCATTTAGCACCAACTATTAAAATCAAAGAAAGGATTTCCACACACACATTCATATTTTTGGAACATCCTTGGATTCTTATCTGCGCCACAGGTTAGTATTTCTTACCTTATAATTATTTCATAGGAACATAGGACTGGGTCATCAAGTGCAGCCCCCTGCTATTGCAGGAAACCATGTCATAGAATCATATACTTTCATATGAAAATAGAATGCAGTGCCCCCCCCCCCAATACCAGTGCTGCCAACTCTTTTTATTTTATTGCAATTCTCACAATAATTGGTATTTTTCTTAAACCCCTAGTTCCTGGAGTCACCCGATCACATCAGAATCAGCTTTATTTTTGTTTTCAAGTAACTTTCTAGCCCTTATGGTTGCAGGTTAAGGCTTGAAAATGTGAATCCTAAAGTTTCAAACCCCAGAAAGCATCTAAAAAGAACCTCATTTGATTATTTTACAAATCTTATGATTTCTAACCCAGTCTCAGGGTTTTTTGGGGACCTGATGCATGATTTTTAAAATCTTGGGGTTGTCATTATTGGATAACATACACAGAACTGTATTTAGTAGCTTACAATCCTGCACCATTGAAATCAGTGGGAGTTTTGCTCTTGCCTTCAATGACTTCAGGAGCAGACCCCTAGTATCCAGTGCGCAACACGGGTTGACTGTGCATCTGAAAAACTCACGATTTTGCCGTGGTCTAAGCCCAAGAATCACAATGGTCATCCATTTAGCAGCCGCTCATTTAATACTTCTGAAAGCCTGAATGGACACAATCAGGTTGCAAGGCCTTCAGCAGCAGCACTGTATCTCCAAGGAGGTATTATAATATGTCCCGAACAATAGCATTGGCTGCCACTGAAGTGAATGGCATGGAGCAGGAAATGTTTCGTCAGTGCCATTAACTAGGTTCATTTCTATAATCCATAACTGGGAAGCTTATCAATAGGTTACAATGCATTTGCCTGATGGCATCGAAAATATAATTGTCTTTTCGAGCACAATCCGGAGAGGCACACAAGTCCTTGCAATAGCACTGTGCCACACAGCGCTGGGTTTATTGGCCTTGATTCAGCAAATTATTTAATGACAGGTTTCAGAGTAGCAGCCGCGTTAGTCTGTATCCGCAAAAAGAACAGGAGTACTTGTGGCACCTTAGAGACTAACAATGCTCAAATAAATTTGTTAGTCTCTAAGGTGCCACAAGTACTCCTGTTCTTTTTGCAAATTATTTAAGCACATGAATACTGCCATTGACTTCAGAGGGACTTGCTTGAAGTTAGGCGTGTGCTTCAGGTCCATAGAACTGGAAAGGATCACTGCAACCCCATCACATAACCCCGTTGGTAAATTTATCAACCTCCATTGGAATGCTAGTTAGGTGGTTTGCCCCCACGACTCCGATTGGAAGCCTGTTCCAGAACCTCCCTCCTCTGACCGTTAGAGTAAGTACCTGCAGAACTGGGGTCTGAGTGCTGGTGAGAGGTAGAGAGCCCTGGGAAATAAATGGTAGAGAGCCCTGGGTAATGGGAACAGCGATCGTCCCCCCCCGCATAACTCCCACTCCCAAACCCAACCTAGTGGGTCAGCCTCTGGCACTAAGGTTGTTCTGCCTCTGGTCATTTCCCAGCCTCGCTGCTGAGACTGCCAATAGCTGCCCTTTGGTTTATGACACAATGACTGTGTTTCTGTTGCTTTAATTTACAATCAAATACCCAGGGCTGGCGCAACCCATTAGGCGACCTAGGCGGTCGCCTAGGGTGCTACAATTTGGGGGGCAGCGACCACGGTGGTATTTCGGTGGTGGGACCTTCCGCTGCCCCTATGGGGGGCAGCATTTCAGGGCGGGACTTTCTGCCACCTAGGGTGGCAGAAAAGCTGGCGGCGCTCCTGCAAATACCTAATGCATTTTATCACCCTTAATAATGGAGGGAGGGATAGCTCAGTGGTTTGCACATTGACCTGCTAAACCCAGGACTGTGAGCTCAATCCTTGAGGGGGCACTTAGGACTCTGGGGCAAAAATCAGTACTTGGTCCTGCTAGTGAAGGCAGGGGGCTGGACTTGACTCAATGACTTTTCAGGGTCCCTTCCAGCTCTATGAGATAGGTATATCTCCATATATTATTGAATTGGGTGCAACAAAAGGAAACCATGCATCCTCTATGAGAACTGTTGTGCCAGCCTTGCTGATGGCATCACACCATGTAGTCAAGCAGGGCCAGCACCAGCCTAGCAAGCAGGTGCCTGGGGCGGCCAATGAAGAGGGGGGCGGCACATCCGGCCAATTCGGCAGTAATTCGGCAGCAGGGCCGTCACTCCCTTTGGGAGCAAAGGACCCGCTGCCGAATTGCTGCCGTAGAATGAAGCGGCGGTAGAGCTGCCACCGTGATTGCTGCTTGCTTTTTTTGTTTTTTGGGTTTTTTTGCGCTGCTTGGGGCAGCAAAAATGCTAGAGCCGGCCCTGTAGTCAGGTTCCCAGATCTGGCTCAGTCTTGCAAATCCATGAATCTGTGGGGTGACTCCATGGGTGGTGCCAGGTAGGGTCAGGGCATGCATCCCTTTGGCATCAATGCAGAATTTGAGAGCATGGTGTGCTGGCAAGTTTTTGGCCATCCTGGCAACATGGCCAAAGAGCATGCAACACCACTTTTGAGTAGAATGAGCCCTTGAACATTCACATTTATGGCACAGAATGCCTCACTTGGCTGTATTTACTGCTTTTGTTCACAGCAGTAGGAATTCTACGTGATCCTCATTCTCTGGCAATTTGAGAACATCCAGAGGTGCAGTGATTTGTAGCTAGGCCCTGTCCAGGTACCGGAGTAATAAGTTGCTAAATTTGATCAGATTTTGGTTGTTCCATTTCCACAATGCTCCCCCAAGCTCCTCTATCTCATTCTGATATTCACTCTGTGATCGTTTGTTTAACTCTTTATGATGCTACATAGCAGGGGCTCGACCCTGTCCTCTGTCGCTCCAATATGTTTGAGGGCGCGGAAGAGCTTTTAACTCTATCCCATCCGTGTGCAAATAACAGGGCACAATATTTCCCTGGTGCTTAATGCGTGCCAGCCTTCACACCTCATTGAAAGTTGTGGTCTTCCAGATAGGGTGATCTTCCTATCTTCTGAGGAAGTGTGTAGCTGTCAGCCTTCTAGGCCCTAAGCCAAAGACCATAAAAATCATTCGCTTCACTGGGCTTTCGATCAAGTGCCTAGTGAGTAAACTGCAGTCATCAGCATGCTGTGCTAGCGGTGCGGGGACTTTATTCCACCTACTCCGTGGAATCCTGCGCTGGCTTGCAAAATTCTTAGAGCAGAAGACCCACGATGCATCATCCCTGATCTGCATAGCAGCACCGGCCAGGGCCAGATTGTGCTCTGAAGTCATAAGAGCTCAGCTGGTGAACGGGAGAGCACTTCTGCGTATGTAACCGGTTATGCAGAGATTGACTTTGAGGGATATGGTTAAAAATATGAAGAGATCCAGATCCTGCAGTCAATCAGTACATGTAACTCTCATCAAAATCAACTGGAGTCTGACCTGAGGGACCTGGCCCTTTAAATAAGCTACATACATGTGATACTCTAGCAACTGGCTGCTGAATGACAGTGAGTGCAGTGACTTTCTTACATACAAGTTATTTTTTAATTGTTACATTAAAATGTGTTAAATCATTAACACAACTCTGGGGCCCAATGCTGCTTCTGCTCACAAGACTAGCTCTTACACCATTGCTACGCTGATTGCAATGGGATTACTCACATGAGTAAGGCGTTAACCACATGAGTACGTGTTTGCAGGGTCAGGCCTATAGACAATCAGTGTGACTAAAGATAGGACTAAAACTCAGTGAACAGCTGATTCCTATAGGCAGCGAGGAGAGTGGAGAAGCAGCCTGTGTTAATTTGAGTAGTGATTGCCATGTGACTATGGTGCTGAGAGCACTTGCTGGAGTAGAGTGGATTGTGCCTGGCAGCATCAGTCGGTGGGTGTGGCTATTGACATCTATATGATGTATATGCATCCATTGCTCACTAAAGGAAAATGCCATCCTGTTGGAAAGCTGTATTGGGTGAGCTGAAAGCAGGGCCGGCTCCAGGCACCAGCCGAGCAAGCTCGTGCTTGGGGCGGCAGATTCTACGGGGCGGCATTTGGCCCAATCCTAGGGCAGCACGGCCGCTTTTTTTGTTGTTGTTGTTCGCCGATCCGGCCGCCCTGTAGGGGGCAGCGGCACGGAGGAGGGGAGCGCCCTGCTGGGAGTGGGCTGCGCACTCCATCTGCCCCAGCTGGTGCCAGGTCTGTGGCAAGCCCGGCAGGGCAGCCCGCATCCTTCCCTCCCCGCCGACTGGAGCGGCGTGGAGCTCTCCCGGCAGGCAGCGCGGCAGTCGGGGCCGCATGGCGAGCACCCCGCTGAAGCCCTGGCCGCCCCCCTTTTCTCTCTCCCGCCGCTCCCTACCCCTACCCCCGCTAGCCGGGGCACGTCTGCAGCGCAGGGAGTCCCCCTGCACCCTGGCTCCGGCCGCCCCACAGGTTTATTTCCCCCCCCCCCCC
>NC_048301.1:11845350-11884897 GCF_013100865.1 Trachemys scripta elegans | reverse complement strand
CCCCCCCCCCCCCCCCAACCTGTTTTGCCGCTTCGGTTGCGCTGCGGGTTTTTTTTTGCTTTGCCGTTCTGGCCACCCCGATTTTTCTTTTTTTTTTTTTTGCTTGGGGAGGCAAAAAAGCCAGAGCCGGCCCTGGCTGAAAGGATCTGTAAGCCAATGGGAGTTCTGACTGAGTAAGGAATTCAGGGTTTGGCTCTTAGCCTGGTTGGGATGAGTTGGAACAGCTAGCAGGGGTTGCGATCCTTTCCACTGAAAACAGAGCCTGCTGCTCGGAACAGCTTTTGCTTTTCAAATCTGTTGCACGCGCAATGCGCTTTGCACTTGAAAGTTCTTTGTGATGATTTTCCCAGACGGGGAGTGAGATTCATAACTACACTGCTTTAGTCTGCAATTATATCTAATACCAAAACCTAGCATCCCCTTTCTTTGCATTTGTTTGCTATGGCTGATTTTGTCTCTCTTTGCATTGTTTTTTCTCTTTTGTGCCATTCATCTCTTTTATATTCCAACAACATAAAATGAACTGATAACGGCCCTTTCACCTGTCATCTTGAAACTCATGCTCAGCCTAAAACAGCCAGTGAAACGTAAGTGTCTCATATTGATAGTCTAGCAACTGGCTGCTGAGTGACCAGCCACTCTCAACGGATCTATACACGGTGCATTTCATGGAGCTATCGTATTAATGATATTCAGGCAACAAAGACTCCCTTGAGAGACTTGGGGCCTGATCCAAAGCCCATTGGAGTCAATGGAGATTTTTCATTTGACTTCAGTGAGCTCTGGAGCAGGCTCTTAGTATGTGTAGTTATAGTGTTATCCATATTTCCACTAACCATTTGATAGCGAGTATAATATACAACATACTCCTGTGAGCTGCAGATGAATGAAGGGTGACAGAGGTGCTTTTGGAAATTATATTAATCACAGAATCAATGCTGGACCGTCGACTAGCCCTGACCCAAGACGGGGAGGGTATTTGTAGCCAAGTTAGAGCTAAATTCTATCAGGCTGAGGGGGGAACCTTTGCTCCTCTCCTGGGACAGATACTGTAACAGTGAGCTAGGTGCCAGCTGAAAGACAGATAATTGCCAGCTGTTTGGTCGCTGCAATTCCTCCCCCAGAGGGCAGTTCATTGGCTTCCCCTTGCAGGCTCAGAGTCCCGTTGCACTGTGCACGGGCAGGCAGGTTGCCATCAGTTATTCAGCCCATAAGAATTGGTTTGATTGCGCTCCGGTTATACCCACTTCAGAGGTATTGGCGTTTTGGGAAAGCTCTGGCAGCCAGTTCCATTGCAGTAGCACTGTTAGAGAGCTGGTGTGGAAAGGCAGGGTCTCTGTGCAGATGGCGCTGCCCTCCTGCAGTTTCCCTAAGATCCACTGGTTGTGGGGCAGAGCTGCTGGCTGTCCCACAAGGGAGCAATATTCCTTCCCCATCCCAATTGCGCCCGATTCAGACGAAACTCTGTTGGAGAGACTACAGAATTTCCCCCCCTGAAGTCTCTTTCCCGCAGAAACAGCCAAGGGGGAGCTCAGTGTAGGGCACGAGAAAGTGTACGTGACCTTATGCCGTTGTAGAAGTGTATTGGAGGTCATAGAAAATGGGAGGAGAACGTGGGGTGAGCCTTCTGACTATGGTTTGGCAGAGGTACAACAAAAGGTACACCCGGGGTAGCTGCAGTGCACCTGTCCATCCCAGTAGCATCTAACCTCATATCGGAAACTCGTGTTCATATTTTTTCATGGCTGGCACTATAGATGCTGGAACTAGGGGGGCTGCCGCACTCCCCTGCTTTGAAGTGATTATATGGAGGGTTTACAGTTTGGTTCAATGGCTCTCAGCATCCCCACTTTACGAATTGTTCCAGCGCCTCTGGCTGGTGGCCAAGGCCAGTTAAAAGTGATTGCCATGTTACTGCCATCAAAATGCAGTTTTAAAACTGTTTAGTGTGACGGCTGCCATCTTGACTGACTCATCAAGGATTGCATTGGGGATCGCCAGAGTTAAAAACATGAGCTGCTACAGTTTGAGCTAAAGAGGCAAAGTTCTCCAGCTGGGGCCGTAACAGACTCCTCGAGGGCGTAGATCAGGCATTGATGAGGATCTGTCACACGCATGCACCAGGTGGTTACGTTAGCACGGTAATGTCAGAGATTTAACAGGACATGATCTGTCTGGCAGCATTTTCTAGCAGCAACAATCCACTTCGCTTGTGGGCTTGGGGTGTAGATGTTTTACGACTACAGCTGGGAGCGAGGAACTCTTGCGTTCTTGCCCTGCTACTGACACCGAGTCTCTGGGGGGGTCTCAGGGACGTCATTTAGCATCACTGTGCCTTTGTGTCCCCATCTGGGCTAACATTTACTGAGTCACGGAACAGGCTGTGCTGCGGGCAAGGTGAAGCAGGCAGTCTGGACTCCATGCAGGGCTGTGCGGCAGTCCACACTCCAGCTCTGCTTGTAAGCACTGTGACAAAGGAGGAATTTAGAAGTAAGCCAGAGAAGGGCCAAGGGCAGAGCTGAGGGGTTGGTGTGGATCAACCAGTGATTGCCCCCACAGAGACAAGGCACACAGGGTGCAGGAGTTATTCCTGTTCTTAGCCTGGGATAGCAGCCAGAGAATGGCTCCCCTCAGGAGAGAAGCGTTCTTTCCCCAGTCCTTTGAGGAGATCCCAGGGCACAGCTCAAGCAGTGAGACACATGCAGGGGGCAGGATATGGGGCTAAATGACATTCACTGCTATTTATGCATCATCACCTTCAAGTACAAGGACTGACTGCTGCACCACCGTCAACAGTCCCAGCCTTAAGTGGAGGAAGCGGGTCCATTGGCTGTGGCTCTGTCCTGCAACTCAGGAGATTCATGTTTGAATCTCTGCTCTGCTACAGGCTTCCTGGGTAACCTTGGGCAAGTCATTTAGTTTCTCTCTGCCTCAGTTCCATCTACAAAATGGAGGTAATAGTCTTCCCTTGCTCCTCAGTCTCAGTACATTAATGGCTGTGGGGTGCTCAGATGCTCTGGTGATGGGGCCATATAAGAATTTGAGATAGATAACCGCTGGAGCTCACGGGGACTGTGTAATATGGCTGATAGGTGAATCCTTTTTGATGATTATCCATATACAATAAAATCAGTGCAAGGAAATGGATACTAGATGTGGCTTGAGAGCTGTAGTTAATATTTGAATCTCTTTGCCTTAAATCTGAAATATCAATACATGTATATCAACATGCACTTTGACTTTATCCGGGTTACAGTTTCCAGTGTTTATAACAAGCAGGGAAAAGCCTGAGTGAAGAGATTAGAAATACTCCAGTTACATAAAGCACCGGAAGGAAAGCTTTTGTTCTTGTCGATCATTTGGCCAATGTTTTCAGAAGTGGCTAATGATTTGGGGCACCTCAGTCTTTGGATGCCTCAGAGGGGCCTGATTTTCAGACGGGGCCGACCACCCGCCCTCTAAAATCAGGCCATTTTCAGGTGTCACGAGTTGGGTGCCCACAAGTGAGGCAACCAAAATCACTAGTCACTTTGAAACACTTTGGCCTTAAACTCACCAGCTGTTGAGGTAAAATTATGTTGGATTTAGGGAGAGTGAGGCATATTTCCCTGCTCTGCTGCTTGTATAAACATGAGGTCATGAACTAATGTACTTTGGGCGAGGGAGACAAAGCCGGTCTCCCTTTTGTTCCAAGTGATCTTAGGTCCTTCCCACAGCAGTGACAATGCAGATATAAAAATGTAAAGCACACAAGCAGGATCAAAGCACCTATCTAAACATTACCTCCTATACATAAAACCAATCGCCTATTCATAGCTGGAGCAGAACCAGATGGCCAAAGCTCATGTCTTCTCAGCCAGGAATGCTGATCCTTTTCAAATTGAAATCTGCAACTAGAGTTATAACTAGTAAATGCAGACATTTTTGTACCAGTTTTGTTCCGTTGTTTCTAGTCTCTTTTGTTATCCAAAAGCAAATTCTGCTGTGATGTAAGTCTAGAAGGGTTCCTTATGTTTTGGAATATGGCTCCTGAGTTGTTTTGTAAATTCAATTACAGCTGATTTTTCAAAATTTTATTTGCAAAGGCTTGTACCATTGGCCCCTTTCTGGTGTTAATGTATTGCTCTTGTCTGAAAGAGATGGCATGAAATGCTTGAAATTGCACTATTCTTTACACACAATCCCATGGCAATGTTGCTATAGCTAAGGCTTGTCAATGACTCCATTATAAACTCCTGTTTGCAGAAGTTGTTTTCCTAAAACAATCTCTATGTCGTGTTTATTTTATGCAAATGCAGAATGACTAGAAGTTTATTAGTGGATGGTTAAATGTTTGCATAACGGAAAATTTCTTTGAAATGGGATGAGCCCATCATAAAGGCTGTTGTCTTTTTGTACTTTGGAGGGGGGGAAAAATCTATTGTAAATTTTAACTTCAGAACACTGGTTGCCACACAGCACTGGAAATCTATTATGTACGTATAAATGTTAAAAAAGTGGGTAGCGTTGCATTGTGTGCTGCAGTGTAATACGCGGTGGAAAAGACATGATCACAGTGGAGGCCAGCTCATGCCTATCAGAGACAGAAAGTGTTGTTCAGACCTGACCCCTAGCAAGTGCTCGAGTAGTACCAGTTCTGGGAGTTGGGCCAGCCCCAGCATGCTTGGGAAAGTGCAGGGCATTCAATTGTGGAGAATAGAAAGGGAGAGGCAGGGACTGGGCCAGGTGCCACCCAGCCCTTAGTGTCTTCCAGGAGTGCCTCTTTAAAATAGTATTTCACACCAGCCCCCTTCCAAGCAGGAACAAGAAACCAGCATCCATTAGGATGGGGCAGCTTGCTTCTCCTGGGGTGCCCAGTCTACTCTGTGCCAGGTGCAGGGCTGACTGTGGGGTCATGACACTATGTCTTCCCCCTGCTCATCCCAGCTCCTCCTGAGTAATGGTGCATGGAGGGAACAATTCTGGTCCCCTGCCCCTAAGCACACTGCTCTTTACAAGGGGAACTCAAGAGCGGGCTGGGGAGAAGGATCCCAGGCCCTCTTCCACCAAGCATCAGAGTCCAGGTTGGAACTCGCCTTGATGCACCTACCTCTCCTGGGGTTGTTCAAGAACCGCTTGGGGTTGTCGGGTACCGTGCACCCACTGCTACTCCGCAGCACCCATTGAAGTGAGGGAGCAGTGCATGAGTAAGTGGGGGCAGAACCGGGCTAATCATTGTACAACTGGACAAAGTAGCTTATTAAGTATCTAAAACAACTTTGTGATTCCTACAAGCTGCCTTCCCTAGGAAGCTTAAAATGCGGCCTTCTAGGTCAGCGGTTCTGAACTCTTTCATACCATGACAATCCTGGGCCCTCCTCCCACATAGCTGGGAAAGGTAGAGTGGTTGTGACCCACTGTATATTGCAAACCGCAGGCTCAGAACTCCTGTTCTAGGTTGTTACCAAAGCCACACGTGCGTGGTGGACATGAAGTATGATTAGTGGTGGCCCTTAGAATATTGCCAGCTTTACCCAAGAAAAATCAACACAGATACCTCCCTGCCTGCAGCATTCCCTTGCACTCTGCCATGGTTACTATAGGAAGTATATGGACTACTTTAACTTATGTTTTTGGAAAGATCTGGTCTAGTTCAAACAGGAATTATTTGGGGGCAGTTCTCAGGCCTGTATTATGCAGGAGGTCAGATCACAATGGTCCCTTCTGACCTTAGAATCTATGAATCTGTTAAAAAATACTGATGATATCCACTTGCAAATACTTGTATAGAGCCTGATTCTGGCACCCTTGCCAAGGCACTCTTTAAGCCATGGTGATTGGCACTGCATGAACCTAGATAAATGTTGAATAGTACTTTACTGACTGAAGTAGCCCCATGGAGTTCTGTGGTACTGTTTAAATGAGCAAAGATGGCAGAGTCAGACCCTTAGTCATCTAAGACGGTTGGCAAGATATGACGGGCCACTACCGTATGTCCATAGAAGGACACACAAACTGGCTTCTTCAACTAAACTTTCTCACAGCCACAATACAAACAACACCGAAGAAAGGGAGAAGGTGTAGGAGCTGCCTCACGGGAAGCCGGAAGAATCTAGACCAAGCGTGGCCTATATATATATTGAGACTATGACAATTGTTTAGGGCCCTAAAATACTAGAAAGATGCCTACAGTATAAAGATTAGCTAGCTGCTGGATAGATAGATGGTATATATTTTGTTGCCCTGGGCTTTTATGAGTTTAGTGTCCTTTAGGAGACACATTATTCAAAGGTTATTGAAAAAAACAACTAATTGAATTGTAGGATATTGTCACAATAAGGGGACCAGAAAATTGTACTGTATTGCAGAACTCCCTTGCAGTTGTCACTGAGAAAGCTCCTGTCTGCTGTGTGAACAGAGAGAAGATATTATATGTGAAACCAATGCCTTAATCCAAAGGGCTTGCATCACTTTAAAGTTGAAGGAGAGCATTAGCTAATATATTTATATTTTAACTGCTGCGCTTAACAATGGAATGAAAGAAAAGTGTTAGCAGAGGTCAAGCATTGTTTGAATGTGTTGCAAATGGTTTCCCAGGGAAACAGCAAATCAGTACTCATAGCTTGCTGCAGCATCTCCAGAACAACACTAGATTCCAGCCATAGCCGAGTGTTTACTATTGTACTGGGGACCAAAAGCAATGCAGAGGCTAAAGACGAAGTGAGTATACGTCTTAGGAGAACAATTTAAAAGGATGAAGAAACATTCAGCGAGAGTGGCACCATTAGCATCTTACAGTGTTTCTGAATTAAATTCACCTATACCGGACGGTAAATGCTCTTTTACTGCATATCTACCCTTAGGGATGCAATTAGTTTACATGCTACTCTTGTTCTTTTCCAATTTATATATCTTATATTTTTTAAAAAGTAACTGAAGCCTTTAAATATTTCTAGCACTTTATTTCATTTTGTATTTTAAAATGAGCGCAGTCAGAAATGTCTAGTTTTTCAATATGCAACTGGTATGGGAACAATTTTAGGTGGAGAAACTAATATTAAAATGAGGCAGAACTGAAAAAGTTGGTTTGCTTTTGTTTTCACTGTTAGAAAAGGTACAAAATTTAGCTCTGTGCTAGCTTCCCCAGTTGTCCGTAGTCTTTATATACCATGCTCGAGATTTAGCCCTACGTTTTAAACATTGTAATGTGTGGCACTAACTTCCTATGCTTGCTGTCTCTTGACTTAAGATAGAAGAGACAGTAATAGTTCCTTTACGCTGATCCCCTTCCCCTTATTTGTTAGAACAGTAGCGGATATGAACAACTGCATAATACACATATGCTACAGAATAGCAATTGGGGGGGGGAAATGTTTCCTATGTTATTGAATTGAGATGACAACCTAACATAAAGTGATTCAGGAATGCTCATTTTCATTCCCTGCTGAGTGCTAACTTCACGTCACTTATTGCTCAGCGTTACCGATGATCGCTGTACATTAGCTGGTGATATAGATAAAAAGCTTGGAACATAAAATATATAACACTGTATTTCTGGATATAAATTTAAAAAAGGTTTGAAAAAGCCTTTGCTATTGCTCAAGTTCATTTTATTTGAATATATGTCCATAGGAATTCCAAGCTTTAACTACTTTCTTTCTCTCGAGTTTACTATATTTGAATTTAAAATATCTCAAAGAGCAGAGGAGTTCTTTCAAAAGTTGCTTACTATTTATGGCATGTTGTTAAGGATGCTCTTGCTGTAGTGTTGTGAGAGGCATTGTGTCTCTGGTTTGATTTTTGTGGCTCCTGCTAGCAATGGAAATGTTATTACTTTGCATTGTATGTTAAATTCTGTACTTTGTTCACGATGAAAAGAAAACTATGGCACTTTTTCAAATACTGTATAGTGCCTATCAACAAAAGCATGATAGCAGTGTGACTTCAAGTTCCTGAATCTATAAGGACACGACTGGCTAAATTTCAGGTGGGACTAGTTTCCTATACGAGCGCAACTATTTTAGAAATCATCCATTGCACTTTGGCTTGGGCATAGGTGTGATATGTGACATTAATATTTACACAGTATGTTTGCAGCTGGTCTAGTTACATTTGTTTCTTTTCCGATAAAAGACTTAAAGAAAATCAAAAGTGCAGCTAGAGATGAGTTCTTATGTTGATCCTCTCTGTGGTCTCGTGGCACCTGATTTAAAGAAGTGCTAAATGTTAATTCCTATATTCAACCGCTGGTAAGTGTCTTGCTTTAAAGAAATGGTATTCAAATTATAATCATTCAGCTCAGTTAACTCACCGTCACCGTTGGTGAGCTGCTATTGTTGGTTCTTGTTGTTATTTGAAATGTGGCAGCACCTAGGAGCACCGGCCATGGCTCAGGCCCCCATTGTGTTTAGGTGCTGTACAAACCCAGAACAAAAAAGTCCCTGCCCCAAAGAGCTTACAAATGAAGTATGTGACAAGAGATGGTGTCACGGCGTGTGGAGGAGTCAGGGTCCTGCACCCCCCCCCCCACTTCCTGCGATTCACTGTGACTCTCAGCCAGCCAGTAAAATAGAAGGTTTATTAGATGACAGAAACACAGTCCCAAGCAGGGCTTGTAGGTACAACCAGGACCCCTCAGCCAGGTCCCTCTGGGGGGCAAGGATCTTAGACCCCAGACTTGGGGTTCCCTGCCTCTTCCCAGCCAGCCCAAAACTGAAATCAAAAACCCCTCCAGCCGGCTCTCTCCCCCTCCTTCTCTCCCCCTCTCCCTTTGTCCAGTTTCTCAGGCAAAGGTGTCGACTTGCCCCACCCCCCTTCCTGGCTCAGGTTACAGGCTCAGGTACCATCTCTTACCTAAAGTCATCCCCTGCTCTCCCATCCCCCATGCAGACAGTCCCAGTAAAACTAACCGACATTCCCAGGTCAATCCACCCCGCTCCCTACTGCGTCACAGATGGTTCCCGAAAGGTTGCCACAGTCAAAACGCTGTGAAGAATACCAGGTCCAGGGGCCAGTCTTCACCTTATCCGGACACTGGTCTGCAGCCCCCGGGGCACAGGAATGTCTGTAATCCACCTGAGGTTGCACTGGCCCACTTCCACAGAGAAGAAGAAAACCCAGCTGTTTAAATAAGAATAAAAGGCTGTGGACTATGGGGAAGTGGCCGGATGGCAGAATTTATCATTTCAGACAGGTCAAGGATGGAAGCATTTGTCCTACAGATGAAACTAGCAAGGCAGAACAAAAATCAAAGCTCTTGCTAGCTCATATATTAAATGCAAATACGTGCAGCCAGATTCACAGGTCGGCAAAGATTCCAGCTGACCTTTCCAAAGATTCCTCAAGGAGATGGGCACCTGACTTCAAATGCATGAGTTTTGGGGGCCTGACTCCCTTAGGCTCCTCTGGAAAATCCCAGCCTCAGACTGGTCAGACCTTGTTTGACAAGTGATGACACCATCATAAAGAATTATTTAGTTGTGACTTACCATGTATGAAGACTCAGAATTACCATTTTCAACAACAACATGGAACCTGCCAAGAGATTTGCTTGTCTCTGTCCAATTCCTAGGGATAGGTGTTCACATAGCAAATAGCCACTGGCAGCCATTTTTGCAACCAGCTGAGCAAGCCAGTGCTTGGGGCGGCAGATTGTTGGAGGCGGCATTCTGCCCAATCCTAGGGCGGCACGGACGCTTTTTTTTGTTTTTGTTTGTTTGTTCTTGTTCCGGTCCGGCCGCCCTGTAGGGGGCGGCGGCGCGGAGAACCAGAGCGCCCTGCAGGGCAGTCCTCTTCCTTCTCTCGCCACCGACCGGAGCGGAGCCCTCGCGGCAGGCAGCAGGAGGCGGCGCAGCGGGAGGGGCCGCGTGGCAGCGCCCCTGCTGTAGCCCTGGCCGCCCCCTTCTCTCTCTCTCCCGCCCGCTCCCTCCCCCTCCCGCCCCCCCAGCTGGTCCCCCTGCACCCGCGCTCCGGCCGCGCTGCAGGTTTTTTTTTTTTGCTTTGCCGTTCTGGCCGCTCTGGGGTTTTTTTTGTTTTTTTTTGCGTGGGGTGGCCCTGCTTACTGGGAGCCTCAGTAGAGGCCGAGGATTGAATTAGCAGGGTGGCTGAGCTGTTCTTGAGAGGTGATCTTTGGGTAGTGAGGCACGTGGGTGGGGGAGCAGATATACACGTGCATTGTGGCCGATGGTGCTATACCTCTTTTGTGGATAAACAGAGACTGGAGTGTCTGTAGTTTTCCGTCCCGTACCTTTCTTGATCAGTAACCAACCAGAGATCATAATCAAATCTAAACGATACCCCAACCACACCCACAAATACCAACTTGTATTATGTCCCTCCTTTCCCAAAAGTCTGAGGAAAGTGAGGCCTTTCCCAAAAGAAATGGCAGAGATTTTTCCTATCTGTATAAATCCCCCTGTGACAAGAGGGTCTAGTACCAATAGTGAAAAATTCTATTAGGGATCACCCTCTAAAAACAGCAGAGTTGTCTGAGACTGTCTTTTGGCCTGGGAATCCCGAGGGACAGAAGCCTCTTCCAAACCCTCCGCGCACACAATGAAATTTGAAGGGACGTTCTCACCATTGGACAGTCTGAAATTTCACATGGACTTCCTTTGGGTTGTGAAAGCCTTGGGGTGGCAGGGAGTGCCACATGAATCCTTTTAATGATGTTCCCCTCTACTGACCAGCATGGAGGGAAACAAAGCAGCAACAAAGATGGAAAGAAAGAAAGGTGCTGGATATGGTCTGAGAGGACAGGCGTTGCAAGTCTGAAAGCTCCCTTTTGTTTGTCTTTCCCCCCACCAGTTACTTTGAAAGAGTAACACGTGGAAGACACTCTATGGGGATTTAGGCTTGGGGCATGGTCAGCCAAAGGGGTGAACCAAGGAGCAGTTGCTCTACTACGTAGAATGCTCTCTGGGAAAAGAAACTAAGGCAGCCTCAAATCTTTCTGAGCGGTGGGTGCTCAGCAGCTCTGGAATCATGCCCGAGGTGCCTCAAGTTGGGAACCCCAAACTAGGGGCTGCTTTTGAAAACACTGGCCTTAATCTCAGGCACTTTATCATAGAGTTTGATGCTGGTCTGGCAGCATTAATATGCCAGGGTGAGGCTAGGAGCATGCAGCGTGGTGAGAGAGCAAATGGTAGCAGAGTACGTGAGCCGGTCATGGTGCCTGGGATTGTGTGGAGGAACTTCTACTCCGTGTCTCTCATGCGGAATCTGCAGGGTTGAGACCTGAGAATTCCTGGGGAGCCACCTAGAGCTGGTTACAGGACGACCTTTCTGTTTCGGGACAGCTTTCAGGGTTTTGAAATGTTTTGTTCCAATGTGGCATGAAAGCAAACACTTCAGATGTTTTCATGAAGCAGTGTAAAAATGTCCATCTCTGGAGCAAAACCAGCAAGTTTTCAGTTCTGGTGTCACCTCAGAAACTTTCTCACTGAAATCTGTACATCTCCACAACACATTTCTGCTTCAACGCAACAGCCTATTTCAGTGAAAATGTACTGAGCAGCTCTAGCGCTACCCACTCGGTCTGCACAGCTGGTCGTGCCTACCCAGACGTCCATGGGAAGGAAATATTAGCAAAGTTTTGATGTTTTTCTGGTTGTCTCAGAATACCACTTATGCATTTTACAGGGTGCTGGGAAATAATGGATTGGCCCTTCCATTGGCCCTTCTCTGTCTGTAAAATGAGGATAAGAATAGTTCATTTATCCCACCCTTTGATTTGTCTGTTTATGTCACAAGTTAGGCAAAGATCCCTACTGGACTTTAACACATGCTTACAGTTAAACCCAGGCTTAATCCTGTCATGAATTGGAACCCTAGATTGATTGTGTGTGTGTGTGTGTGTGTGTGTGTATAGCAGGATGATCCGATGACCAGCTGGCCTAGTGGTCAGGTTTCTGCCGGCCTAGTCATCCCAGAGGGAGGCCCAGCTGTGGCCGCAGTCACCCCTGCATTCTCCAGTTGCTCCCACAGAGATTCTGCCACTACAGAGGAGTGGGGTGGGATTGGGGGGGAGGGAGAAAGTAGGGGGACCCAGGCCCACCCACTCCAGTGGGTCTGAACCCAGGGCCTTAGGGGTTTATTAAAGCATCCCTCCCAGTTATTGAGCTACCTCAAATTATGTTTCCCCGAAATCACTTCTTACTAGTCTGGAGCTCCTCAGTTTGGGCATGGGTCACTGGCTTTTCAGCCTTTTCTCCATCTCTTAATGACTTGTGAAGCATTCTTTTTTAGGGCTTTCAGCTCCCAAAGAGGGGGAGAATCCAATTACTGCTGCTAGAGCAGCCTTCACTAGGCTGCTGCCACTCCTGACCCAGCTCTCAGCATCAGCCTGGCTTTCTGGTGCAGTATGCAGCTCCAGGGCTGATGAAAGTGGGGGGAAGCCGGTACAAATTACTGGGGCCCAGTGGTCCGGAAGGGGGCCCGGGACCCGGCTTCCCCTCCCTCTCGTCGGCCCTGTTTAGCCGGTCCGCCCTTGCTGGGGGGCCCGAAAATTTTTTTCACCAGGGCCCGAACCCACTCTCGGCGGTCCTGTGCAGCTCCTTCCCCTAGACTTCTACCAGTGTCCTGTGGAACTGTTCCTCCACTGGGAACATGCCCTGCACCTGTATAGCTCTACTACCAGTCCTGGTTCAGTGCAGGGCCTATAGACCCCATCTGTGTGTGTGTGTGTGTGTGTGTGTGTGTGTGTGTGTGTGTAATGCAAATATATATATATAATTGTAAGGCCTATATAGCTCCGTGAATTTATTACACTGTATAACAGTAGAGACTGTCAATCATATTATTATTATTTGAAATATGAGTGGTTTCTCTCATAATGTCCAAAAACTGAGCTGGAGTCTCCTCTCACAGAAGTTTTATGCCAGTGTAAAACCATAGATTTCAGTGGAGCTACTCTTGATTTACTGCAGTGAAAGTGAGATCAGAATCCAACCCATAGACAGGGCTGTGTCTGTCTGAAGATGGCACTAAATAATAGCATTGATGGGATTCTTGGGCTTTTCAAAATGGTGTGTGTATGTGTGTGTGTTGGGGGGGGCTTTATAACCTTTTATTTTAGGAATAAAATGTATAAATCTGGGAAGCTACAAGAGGCAATGCACAGTAAGTTTTATTACAAAGATGGTTCATAATAAGAGATTTGCTTTTGACGTGTGTTGCTCAGCTGTAGATCAAATGTTTTGTGTTTAGGTATCCCAACAGCCAATGCATGAGCACCAGATGATGGGCCTGAGCCAAAGCCCATTGAAGTCAATGATAATCTTTCCATTAACTTCAGTCAGTATAGGGTCAAGCCTAGTGGGATAGGCACACTTTGTGCTGCCATGTTTGTGGCAAAAGATATCCTTTTTTTCATTATTTTAAAAATATATGTTAGAGAGAGATGAAATACAAGGAGCCGATTCTGAAGCTCTTATTCAGGTAAACTGATGGTACGTCTACACAGCACAGAAAAACCCATGGCAGGCCCATGACTGCCCACTCAGCTCGTGGGGCTCAGGCTGTGGGGCTTTCATGACTGTGTAGATTTCCGGGCGAAGGCTGGAGCCTGGGCTCTGGGACCCTCCCACTTCACAGAGTCCTGGAGCCCGGGTTCCATCCCGAGAGGCCAGCCACGGGTGTCGAGTTGCTGTGTAGACATACCCTCAGTGGCCTAGTTCCTACCCTCCCACAGAAACTCTCGGCAGGAAATCATAGAATATTAGGGTTGGAAGGGACCTCAGGAGGTCATCTAGTCCAACCCCCTGCTCAAAGCAGGACTAACACCAACTAAGTCATCCCTCACAAAGCCCATTTAAACTGACATCAAAGAGTTTGGATCGGGCCCAGAATGCCCTAGGAATGTTCTTTTGGGGGCAGGGTTAATTCCTCCATGCACTAACTTCATGGATTCCCGAAACATCCCAGATCCTGTGTCTCCACATTGACCTATGTGTAAGGAGACTGTTGGCCCCTTACTAAAACTCACTGGGGGTGTTTTGGTTGGCTAGCTCCCAATACCAAAAGGAAGGGGAAGGGTCGATGGCACATCAGGACCCTGAGACTGACAGTGCACAGGAACAACGGCGAGAGGCCAACAGTCCAGGTCAGCCTGATTGACGGGGCGGGCAGGCAAATGAGGGAGTCAGGAGGCCGGGTAGGGGCTGGGGGTGGGGGGATGGGGTGTCCCATCCTTCATGTGAGCTGGAGTTGCCTGGAACAGAGTGGGGCCGAACTTAAGGAGAGAGCAGGGGCCCAAGCTGAGCTGGGGAGCAGAGCTGCTCCAGCCAGAGCCAGAGGGAACCAGAGAAGCAGCCCAGGGAGCAGCCCAGAGAGCAGACCTGTGCTGGGAGCAGAGCTAAAGCCACCAGAGCCAGAGGGGCCAGAGAAGCAGCCCCGGGAACTGGAGGAAGCGCAGCAGTGCTGAGGCAGAGTGGTGGAGCTGGAGCTGGAGTAGGCTGGAGCCAGGTGTGGGGAGCCTGGGGAGAGCGAGGGGGACCCTGGGCAGCAGGCCCACTGCAGGGAGACGCCCCCAGCCAAGAGGCCCTGCAGGCCGCACTTGGAGGGGGTTCGTAACCTCGACAGGGCGGGGGTGACGCTGGGAAGAAGTCGTCCTGCCACTAACGCCTGAGGGCGTGTGGCCACCGCCAGAGCAAGTGTCTGACCCGCAACGTCCCTGCAGCACAGCCAGGGCCTGGGCAGGAGTCCTAGGACTTGTGAGGACCAGGCTGAACTTCCCTGACATTCCAGAGATTTTGGCTTGCTTTGAACTGTATGTAATGATCAGTCGGTCAGGGAAGCATCCAGTACAGAGAGAGCACCCCAGAGTGGGGATACCCTAGCCCCTGCCCTAAGTGACCACAACAAGGTTGGGGGTCGAGCCCCCCAGGAATCCTGGGCCCAGCCTTGTTGGGGTTCCGAGGACTCTGCCACACAGGAGCGTGGAAGGGGAGCTTTCGAGGTCAGGCAGGCCTCTGGATAAGGGAAGTGGGAGCGAGGACTCAGATCCTTTCGCTAGCCCATCTCACCGGGGTAGTGTATAAGCCAGGAAAGTTCCCCACAATAGCGGGACCATTCCCTCACTTACATATGCCTCCTCCACATCCCTATCATTGGAGTCATGCTGCTTGGACTTTCCCTACCAATGGCTGCACCGGAATTTGTCCTCTAAGAGGATCGATCATGGTGCAGAAGAGATGCCACACAAAGGATAATGCAGCCTGTGGCTGTGTTAACTTCTGAGTGAATTCTTCCTGGGGTGGGCAGAGGGGGTGGCTGCGTGTCTCTTTGAGCCCTACCCTGCAGCCAGCTTCCTTCCCAGTCACAGATTCCTGACCCCATGGAGAGCCCTCTCCCAAGAGGGGATCTGTACACACAGCTTCTCCTTTGCATGGGGAGTGCTTGGGGCAAAGGTGGAAACATTAGGGTCCTGAATAGAACTGTTTTAACTGAAGCACTATCACAACTAAATAGGGAGTTTTGTCAAAATCAATTTTTTTCATAGGAAAAATGTAGCTTTTGAAAAAAAAAATTTATGGGAAAAATTCAAAATGTAATGTTCCGCTTTGAACTGACATTTTGGAATGTTGACATATTTAAACAAAATGTTTTGATTGGATGTGTCATTTGTTTGTTTCAATTTTTCCAAATCAAAATTTTTCAGAACGTTTTGTTCCATGAAAATTTTTGGTGTGTGTGTGTGTGTGTGTGTGTGTGTCCTGTTTTGGGACAAAAACAAGGTTCACAGGTTTTCCAAACAGCTCTAATCCTGAGTATGGATCACATGATTCAGTCTAATGCTTCTAAATCCAAGATTAGCTCAATACTACAATAATTGTATGGCCCAATTCAACTCCCATTTAAGTCAATACAAGCCTTTCCACTGAGCTGGGTCAAGACCAAAGTCTAAGTACTCTAAAATGTATCATTCTCCATCACTGAGAGAATTAAAAAAAAAAAAAGCCAATTATTTCAAAATGCAGCATTTCATTCTCCATCTGCCAACCCCACAGCAGGAATTATCTCATAAACATTATTCCTGGGGCTCTGCTGATATTTTCATTGATGCCGGCGCATATAGCTTTTTATTTTTGGTGTCATACAAATTGAAGTTATTGCTGTTTAAAGAGAAACAGTGCTATTCATTGGAGTACGGTTCAAATGAGAGTGAGGAAGAATCTGTTTGGCTAGTGGAGAAGGACAAAATTAACAAGAGAAAGATCATATATTTTCAAGCTTCTAATGGGGCTTTAAATAACAAGATAAAAGTACAATTATGAACTAAATACCATGTGAGCTAAGAGTAATGGAGCATGGACTTGAATAGGGATTTGTTTTTTTGCAAGCTCTGCCTCCTCTTGCGACATTTCCGGTGAAGGGCCTGATCTAAAGCCTGCAGAAGTCAGTGCAAAGAGTCCCGTTGTGGTTTGGATCGGGCACAAGATGAAGAGCTCCACACTCACACAAGGGGTAATGTCTGACACGTGCCCTTCAGATTTCCATGTTTGCAAAGGGCACATGCACTTAGGACCAACGTGCCCTGAGGACCAGGTTTTTATAAGTCATCCCATTGCACATGTATGTAGACGTTTGTAGGCAGAGTTACTGCAGTGGCACTCACAGGTTGGGAAACTGAACATGCAGTCAGTAGTGTAGAAACTACACATCCAAATTAGCCGTAGCTTCGTCCAGTGGCTACAGTGAGGGATTGGGGGTTGGGATACCAGGATTCTAGTCAAGAGTTTACCACTGACACATCGTGTGGCCTTGGGCAAATCACTTAACATCTGTTTCTTAGTTTCCCTATCTGTAATGTGTGAATAATAATAGCCACCTATTTACCTACTTCCTATGGGGGCTGTGAGGATTAAATAAGGTTTTTAAAAGTGATTTAAATGTATTAAGTATGTGCATTAAATGCTAAATATTATTAATAACTTGGTGCATATATTCATGCTTTGTGCACAGACGTCTAGCTCCTTTCTTTCCCAATTTGGCCCTGCATGTAAAAATGTTACACCTTATATTGCTGGGGTTTTAAAGGCTGCAAGGGAGTTTTTAAAAGTTTACTTCAATAGAGGATGCAGAGGATGGTGCAGTGATTAGGACCCTAGCCTGGGATTTGGAAGAATCTGGGTTCAGTTTCCTGCTCTGCCATAGATCTTCTGTGTGACCTTGGGCAAGTCACTTAACCTCTCTGTGCCTCAGCTCTCCATCTGTAAAATGGGGATAATTGATGTAATAGGCATCACAGAAACTTGGTAGAACAATTATATCAACGGGACACAGTAATCAGGATACAAAATATATAGGAATGACAGAGTAGGTTGCGCTGTTGGAGGAGTGGCACTATATGTGAACGAAAGGATAGAGTCATATATAGTAAAAATTTTAATGAATCAAACTGTACCAGAGAATCTCTATGGATAGAAATTCCATGTTTGAATAATAAGAATATAGAAATAGACTACTGACCATCTGACCAGGATGGTTATGGTGACTGAAATATAGGCCAAAAAAGAATTTGAAAAGCTACTGCAAAAGACACAAAATTAATTTTAAGTACGTCAGCAGCAGGAACTCTGCCAATAAATGTGACCACTGGACAATCGAGGTGCTAAAGGAGCATTCAAAGAAGACAAGGCCATTGTGGAGAAGCTAAATTAATTCTTTGCTTCAGTCTTTACAGCAGAGCATGTGAGGGAGATTGTCATACCTGAGCTATTCTTTTTAGATGACAGGTCTGAGAAACTGTCCTGGATTGAGGTGTCAATAGAGGAGGTTTTGGGACAAATTGATAAATTAAACAGTAATAAGTCACCAGGGCCAGATATTATTCATTCAAGAGTTCTGAAGGAAGTCTTACATGAAATTGCAGAACTACTAACTGTGGTATGTAACATATCGCTTAAATCAGCCTCTGTACCATAAGACTGGAAGATAGCTCATGTAACGCTGATTTTTTTTTAAAGACTCCAGAGGTAATCCTGGCAATTACAGACTCGTAAGCCTAACTTCAGGATCAGGCAAATTGGTTGAAACTATACTAAAGAACAGAATTTTATCAGACACATAGATGAACGTGATATGTTGGGGAAGAATCATGGCTCACTAATCTACTAGAATTCTTTGGGGGGATCAACAAGCATGTGGACAAGGGTGATCTGGTGAATATAGTGTACTTGGACTTTCAGAAAGCCTTTGAAAGGGTCTCTCACCAAAGGCTATTAAGCAAAGTAAGTTGTCATGGGATAAGAGGGAAGGTCCTCTCATGGATCAGTAACTAGATAAAAGATAGGAAACAAAGGGTAGGAATAAATGGTCAGTTTTCACAGTGGATAGAGGTAAATAGCTGGGTTCCCCAAGGATCTGTAGTGGGACAAGTGCTGTTCAATATATTCATAAAAGATCTGGAAAAAGTGGCTAACAGTGATGTGGCAAAGTTTACAGATGATACAAGAGTACTCAAAATAGTTAAGTCCAAAGCTGACAGCAAAGAGTTACAAAGGAGTCTCACAGAACTGGATAAGAGGGATAGCTCAGTGGTTTGAGCATTGGCCTGCTAAACCTAGCATTGTGAGCTCAATCCTTGAGGGGGCCACTTAGAGGTCTGGGGCAAAATCAGTACTTGGTCCTGCTAGTGAAAGCAGGGAGTTAGACTCAATGACCTTTCAGGGTCCCTTCTAGTTCTATGAGATAGGTGTATCTCCATATATTTTATTTACTGGGCAACAAAATGGCAGATGAAATTCAATGTTGCTAAATGCAAAGTAATGCACATTGGAAAACATAATCCCAACTATACATACAAAATGATGGGGTCTACATTAGCTGTTACCACTCAAGAAAGAGATCTTGGCGTCATTGTGGATAGTTCTCTGAAAACATCTCTTCACTGTGCAGCGGCAGTCAAAAAAGCGAACAGAATGTTGGGAATCATTAGGAAAGGGATAGATAATAAGACAGAAAATATCTTAATGCCACTATATAAATCCATGATTTGCCCACGCCTTGCATACTGCATGCAGTTCTGGATGCCCCATCTCAAAAAAGATATTTCATTGCATGGGGGCTATCCAATGACCAATTCTGCTGAGTTCTTTTGAAAATTCTGACAATAATTTGCACTTATTTAACACCCAGAATCAGAGGACCTCAAAGCACCTGATACAAGCAGGTGTGTATTATTATCCCTGTTTTACAGAAATGGTAATTTAGGTGCAGAGAGGTAAAGTGACTTGTCCAAGATCACACAGCGAGCTAGTTGTAGAGTCAGCGATAGAATGTAGGATACCTCACCCACAGTCCTTTCCTTTGAAATTAGACTATGCTGCCGCCCTGTTCATTTCATAACCGAAACAGGAAGACATGTATCAATTGTAGGGGGTTCATTGTTAATTATGTATAAAGTTGCAGTCTTTTGATTTCCAAATGAATGGCTGTTTGTGGCCGATGATGAGATAATTGGCTGGAATTGTGGATGGATGTTACTATTTTTACCTGCTCTTGATAATAGTGAAACGTGGCCTAGCAGAGACATGCCACACTCCATCTTTGAGCAATTTGTTTTTCATTAAAATCTGCAAATCTTTTTTGTTTTTTTTTTCCTTAGGAAAAATAAATGATGTAACCTTTCCTTCCTCTTCAAAAGTGAAACCCCTCAAACCAAGCAAACCACTAATAAAAAGTGCATCACTCTGAAGGGAAATATATCTGTAACTGTAACACATTTTTTCCCGTAAGTGATCCTGGTGTCTCAGAAGTGGCCTATTCAGATATACTACCAAGCTGTGGCATATTTAAATATACCAAGATTGAGCCATGCGCAGTCTTTTCTTTAATGAATAGAAGAATAAATGTAGACCTCAAATCAGTGTAACATCATGCAGTCTGCAAAAATTACTGATGTTCCTCTTTGAAATTGCTCCCTTTTGACTTTTTGTCACTATAACACACACACGGAACTGAATCAAAATGCTGGATCTGAACACACCCAAACTTGGGGAAGGTTTGACCCTAGATCTGAACTTCATGGGCAAATTTTGCGTTCAGATACACCAATGTAAGTACAGAATTATTTGGCTGAGTTACTCTGGATTCACTGATGGGAGGATTTAGCCCTGTTTCTGGCCCCTATCGCTATAACAGGATAAACCCCAGATCTGAACCACTGACAGCACTGACATTCAGTCCCCTCTCTGACCAATGCAGATGGTTCCTATCCCCATAATGAAACCCCATATCTGAGCTCTCTCAGTCTTTTTGAAGTTTGGGTTCAGATCCAAACCTTGTAGCTCAGAGGACTCGTTAATTCCTAGAAATGCCCTTGTTTTTACTGGCTATGCTATTTGTCAAGGATTGTAAGGTATGTATAATAGAAATGCTGAGTGATAGAGGCAAGTGAGAGGAGAAGAGAATGGAGTGGGGCTTTTTCGTGTCAATTTTTGTGTCCCCCAATTGTGCTAACAGGAATTTGGCTAACAAGCCAAATCCTTTATGAAAATAAAATTTTAAAGCCACAACAGCTAATGATATTTTGTTGCTTTAAAATGGACAGAATACACTATCCTCACTTTCCCCTGGAGCATTACAACTCAGAGCTTTTTTGGGTTTCTTTGCCCGGGCCATGTATAGTCCATGGTTCCCTGGCCACAGAATTCACTTCTTTCTCTCTCTATTGCTGCAGAATTATGCACCAGAATCTTAACTTTCATTTTAAAAAATGTGTCTAGCCTTCCTGGTTGTGCAAATAACTCTGGAACTGTAAACCGGAGTCTCACCAATGCAGTGATGTCTTCCTGAGTCTGCAGACAGCCTGAAACAAGAATTCTGTGATGTATGAGCTACTCTTGTGTCTCAACAGGTGCTGCGAACTCTGACAGCAAAGGATTAAAATTGAAATGGCATTTCATTGCTAATCACTTTAGCAGAAACATCCAAATAATGTACTTATCCCCCTCAATCCAAAACTGCCTTCTATACCGCCCCATGTGTCAAAACCCGCCAGTTGTTTTTGTGACAACTTCTCTGACGCAAATAGGCTTTGTCAATACAAAGACAATGCTTTGGTGATGCAAAAGTCTGCGGCATATTGAAAACTGAAGATGTGGGAACAGTGTAAACTAAATGGATTTCAATACAGAATAAGTAAAACGGAGCTACTGTATGGATGCATTATTAATTTTTATATTAAATTAATGGAAAACCTTAATTTTTAAACGTAATGACGCTGCCATAGTTTCTTTTCAGTCTGTTCCATCTGTGTGCAGCCCAATCCTGGGTCCTTTTCGCACCGTTTGGTCCAGCTTGCCACAGAGCACACACTAAATTATTTGTTTGGAACCAATTGTGTAAAATAGGCCCTGTGTATTTATTTACTTTCTGGATTATTGCAGTATTTTAGTTGTGAAGGACATGAGACTGCTCTGCAACGTTTATGAATACTATATGCTCTATATGCGTCTGTTTTGAGGAGGGTAACTGTATGAAAACATGGGGTTGATTCAAGGCAAGAAAGAGTATAATGGCTTCAGATAGCCACCCATTGGTCAACACTTCAAACACCCTTCAGGGTCCATTAGCTTTGAGGTTCTACCTCTGACCACCTGCAGAGCTCACCAGCCTAGCTTGCCAAGGGAAAGGATCCCAGGTTGTAAACACAGGAGAACCAAATGCCTGAGACAAAGGACGTCTGGGGGGATAAAAGTGACACTCGTGGGCAGTTGTTGGGAGAGACAATGAAGAGATACCACAAGCCTTGAGGTAAGGTAGGCACGTGCATAGACCTTTTCTTGTTTTAAAAGCCTTTCTCTCTTTTGCTATCCTTTGTTCGTACTGCTAAGAAAAGGAAAAGTGCCTGGTCACTGTATACGCCACTGGTCAGAGCTCCCAAGGGAAAGGCTTGCAGCCAGTGATGAACCCAGTCGGACTCGTTAGGTAAGCACAATTGATCCTCAGCGTACTATAACCTGGGATCCGGTGGGGGAATCTCAGAATTCCATCCCAGGAGGTGCACGAGGCCTGAGGGCTAAGGCCGGTGCACTGTGAGAGACCAGAGAAGGAGGCAAAGATGTAGCTAGCTCCGTAACCAAGACACCGGTATCTTCAAATTCTAAGCAAATAATAGGTGATTCTAGGCTGACCCAATATGTTTCCAGTGGCAGATACTCTCAAAGATGCTAGGGGAATGGAGTCAACCCATCCCACTGACCTATCTCGCCTTCCAAAATTGTTTTTGTAGCTCACTGGTATGGAAATGCTGCTCCATTTTTTACATAACACTTCTGTTATTCCTTGTCTGCCTAGACTGGGGGAGGTTGGCAAGAACCCCCTTTGTTATAGTAGACATTGGAACATACTGTACCGAACAGACCTGCAGATGTGTCACAAAGACATTTTTATATTTAGTGCTTCAATGGGTTTTGAAGCTAGAAGGGGAGCGCTACAGTGCCAAACAGATCAATACCCATTTGCACAGTAATACAGACTCTCTCTACTAACTTTGAGTGTGATTCCTCTCTGGGTTTCCCACTTGCATTGGGAGGGGGTAAATTACCATACCCCTCTTCAGCGCTCAGTGAGCATTATTGACTGGCATGTGGGGGGTGGGTGAAGCCATGACTCTGCTCACGCTGTCCTCACTTGTATCTGCTCCAGAGCTCCTATTTTCCCAATCCCTCTGTCCAGGATCTTCAGTCTGGGCATAGTGTATATGGGTGCATCGAGGGCATAGAGGGGGGATTTATTCCCTCTTATTGTTGTAGAGGGTACAATCTCTGAGATTTAATCTACAAGCTCTTAGATGTAAGCCCCTGGTGTAAGAGACCGATCCTGCAATTACAACAAGGAGTCTGGTGGCACCTTAAAGACTAACAGATTTATTTGGGCATAAGCTTTCGTGGGTAAAAACCTCACTTCTTCTGCAATTGTCACTCACATGAGCAATCCAATTAATTACATACTCATGTATGGGACACAATTGAACGGAGCAGCAAGTTTTGGATTTACTGCTGTTCTTGGAAATTCATGAATGGCAGAATACAAAAGGAATCCACAAAGGAATCAATCAGCTAATTAAGATCATACACTAACCATTTGCTTACTTGAATAATCAAAGCAGATTATTAAATTATGCTCTTGCTAGCTCTATGCAGTCCCATGATGTCACTTCCTGTTCTCCCGTGTATTATTTGTTAAACCCGCTTGTGGGTTTATGTATTGTCATCAAATTATATTATAAGCTTTTTGAGGTGGGAGATGTGTCGTACTGCAAGAAATGCTGTCTTAAAGCATTTCTGCTGTTTGCGAGATTGGCCCCAATATCTATTACGATAAATGGTTAAAATAAATCGCCAAATTCTGTGCAAAATACAGACTCATTCTAAACCGATGGTTCATCTAATGTAAGGCCATGGGCCAAATTCATCCCTGGTGTTACTCTGCTGTATTCTGATGAAGTCGGGTAAGGGTTTGGTACACAGTAAATGACAGATTATGCAATGGTTGCCTGTAGTTTATATAAAGTAATCATGTAAGAATGGATTTGCTAGGCAGAGTGTATGGACAATTACACTAACTCCATGTTCTCCTTTGAAAAACTGCTTTTCACCGAGTGAAACCAAAAGTCAGAGGTGTGGAGGGTGAGCCGAACATGACAGAATACAGCTTTCTGCTTCACTGCTTGTCTCTATGAATCTTACCTCCTGTCCATAACCAACAGCACTTGCAACAGAGAGGCCATGTCTAAGGAGAGAAATCACGTGGGTGTGGGAGGAAAAGCCTCGGAAAAGTCACTGAAACTAAGCACAAGAATCCTGTTGCTTGGGTTAGAAATGGATCTGTCTCAGTGGGAGTGATAATGGACATGGTGGAATGTGAGGAGCTCTGATGGGAGGTGTGGGGGTTCTGAAGAGAGGAGCTGATGGAGGTATTCCGCTCAGGTGGATGGGGTAAAATGTAGCCTTCTGTGGGGGACATAGAGTGTGGGGCACAGTGACCCAGTGTTACACAGATCTCAAATAATAGTTAGCAACGTCATTCAGTTCCTTGAACAGAACGATCCGCAGAAAAAGCAGAAAGGTTTGATACTGCATTCTGACGAATAAGTGAAAATCCATCCACTTAGGGTTAAAGAGCCACCAGTGGCCTAGTGGATAAAGCACTGGGCTGGGATTCAGTAGAAGTGGGTTTGATGACCAGCCCCAGGCTCCCGGTGTATCCCTGGGCAAGTCACTTAATCTTTCTGTGCCTCAGTTCCCCATCTATAAAGTGGGAGCAATACTTCACAGGAGTGTTGCGAGAGTAAATCTATTAATGATTGTAGGCACTCAGATACTACAGTGATGGCAGCCTGGGAAGTACCTAGATAGATTGGGCTCCATGCAGACGACAGGGGTTACATAAACAGCCCTGTGCCAACGCCAGCCCAGGGGACCCCTCTTGAAGTCACAGTTCCTCCCAGGCTCCCTGAAGTGCTTTCTTGGGGTGTGTTACCCCTCTGCCTAAGCAAGAGAGAGACTTGCTGGTGTTAAATTGGGTGACAGCTCTCAGACTGCTAACCACCCTAGACAAACTTCTCAGGCCTCTGCCAGCCCTTACTTTGCCTTGCAGGTTAATACTTGGTCCACCCCTGTTCCCTAACTTCCTAGAAGTGTCCCCTTGTAGAGAGCAACCCCTGTCACTGGGCACTCTCAGTAATTTCCAAGAGAAATTGCTTCCAAAGAGACTGCATACACAACAGCTTGCTTGATTCAATGGGGAAGGCGTGTGCTACTTAATATCACAGCACTGAGATGACTTTATAGTAAAAGGAGAATAAGCTTATTAACAAAGAACAGAGATTCAAGTGAGTATTGAGTAAGAATAATGGAAACAATGATGGTTACAAATAAAACAGAGGTATAACATGCCTCTAAGAGACCGATCATTACTTTTAACAGGCTAAAACCTTTGTCTAAGATAAGTTTCTAACCTAAAGCAACCGCTCAGTACCAACAGCCCTCAGGGCCAGGATCAAACTTTCATGGATGCAAAAAGTGCTGTCCTTTTTGCTCCCTCAGTACCAAAAGGTTCTTGTCCCTTCTTATAGGCCAGCAAACCTTTGAAATTAATCCCCTTGAAGTGAATCCCTAGATAAGCTCCTTGTTTCCTGCTGCTTTGTGTTCCGGTTGTTCTCATCCTCCTGTTAACTTGTTTTTCCTGTTTACCTCAGATGCAAATGAACTTCCATCGTATTTGGCTTATCCTGATCAATGTACATCAGAGATCTAGGCAGAGGAGTAAATCAACATTCCTTTGTGTCTGGGGAAAACTTATCAACTCTGCCTGGTTACATAGTTTAAACCTATTTTTAATATGTACATTCAACTTCTTGACTGGCAGTCATATGCACATTATACAATGCTCATGATGACCAATATGATATAAGCTTTCATTTGATACCTCACATGACACTTTTAATAAATAAATACTATGACAGCAATGTGTTAAGTGTAGTGAGTTTATCAGGCTTGCTAGGAAATTGCTGTTCCATGACAGTGAACCCTTTGCCAGTTGGCTTTTAGGGGCTCTGAGGGTCATGCTCTCCTTTTGCTCTGAGGAGAGGGTAAGTTGCTTCACCCTTCTTTGGAACATGGCTTACATCCCACGCTCACCTGGCCACCTCTGACAGCCTGTGCATGGGAGGGCAGAGCCATAACTTCACCCGGTTCTGCTCTCTCCTCACCCACTTGCTTGTCTAGGGTTGCATTGGAAAGGCCGGCCCTGCTCTTGCCGCATCCAGGAGCTGCTAGGCAGAGATGGGTTCTTACTCCTCTGGGCAGCCTTGTGGCCAGACCCATCGGCTATCCTTCAATAGCCACGTGACAATTCCTAGAAAGAGAGAAGGATATATATCTCAGTGGCAAACACGGCTCTTATTATTCTGGTGCAAATCCAGAGGGACTCCATGGATTTCTTTACCCTGGTGACAACGTACAACTGCTCTGTTAAGAAAATAAAGACTAGAGGCTTTGCAAGCTCTGCTTTTGGTTCTTCTAATGTAAGTCAGAGCTCACAAAGTGCATGAAGGCATCAGTGATCTGCAAAAAAAATACGTGGGGTTTCTTTACATGGTACAGCAATCTGTGATTTGTTGTCCTTGCTGCTAATAAAATAGTAGGTTTAGATAAATTAGCTGGAATATATCTGCTCACCTTCACTGTCAAAATATATCCTTGGAATATATTTAGATTCAGTAGCCTAAAATGGCACAGTCCAAAGCTTTCCAGCTCTAACAAACTATTGATTAATTGTTGTGCTACTTGATCGCGCTCGAAGAGCAGGGAAGAATATTGCACTAAAACAAGTAGTGTCTTCAAATTAAATATGGTCTCTTAATTGGCAATTTCAGTCTCAGCTGCTCAAGGTTCTCAACACATGCAAAAAGATTGATGCCACACTGTTATACAGCATATAAATAACCAGGAGCTGTTTGTGTGGGTATAAGAAAAAACGCTTTCTGCACTTTTAGTTGCAAATACTCCACTAAGCTCTAGATCTGGATTTATGGATTGGGATGCGACCTGTCTCTCTTAATTGTTTGCAATCTCTTTGGGATACATATTTCTATATTATCCTCATTTTATCACTGATAAGTAAAGGCCAAGGGCTACATTTACAAAAGTGACTGGTGATTTGGGGGGAGCCATCTTAAAGGCTGATTTTCAGAGGGTGGGTGCTCAGCCTGGGTTTTTTTAAGGTGCCTCAATGCGGGACCCCCAAAATAACTAGTGACTTTTTGAAAATTTAGGAGTAAAGGTATTGATCACTTTAACCCCTTGGGTTTCAGACTGTGGATGTTGCAAGTTCCGTTCGACTATTTTAGAGTAAGGCATCGTGCTGTGTTGTATGAGGGAAATGTTCCAGATCAGTCACAATACTTAGCACGTATGTTGTGCTTTTCATCATCGAAGAGCTTTAAAACTTTTCATAACCCTTATGGGGTAGATAATATTACCCCCCTTTACGAGGCAGGGAAATAGGAGGCTTGGAGAGATGACGTGAGTTGGCCAAGACCGCAGAGAGACTGACTGTAAAATCAAGATTACAGTGTTGATAAATTGTAGAGTCAATTGCTTGACCACACTTTGGTTCGTTATGAAATATGTTCAGGAGACCAAATAACCAATATCAATCTGGTTTACTGCTGTAAGCCAATAGTAATACAGTACAGGATAAAGGTTCAATACCACATGAGTCTGTGGGAAGCTATCTCATATGGGGTTGTTACATTCACCTTACACAGAAGGTGTGCGCCCATAGTTGTGCATTTCAGCTAGGAGTATTTATACGATGATTTTACCAGTTACAAAACTCATAAGAACATAAGAATGGCCATATTGGATCAGACCAATGGTCCATCTAGCCCAGTATCCTGTCTTCTGACAGTGGCTAGTGCCGGATGCTTCAGAGGGACTGAACAGAACAGGCAGTCATCGAGTGATCCTGTCCACTCCCAGCTTCTGGCAAACAGAGGCTAGGGACACTCAGAGCTTGGGGTTGCATCCCTACCCACCTGGCTGGAGTCTCAGGTGTAGCCCTCATGTTGAACTTCTGCACTGGGGTGAATTTCTCCCAGAGAGAACACTGATATCCAAACTTGGAGAAAGAGAAGTCTGGGGGATAACAACTTTGAGGCAGATCATCCTCCAAGGTTTAGCTGATGGCTCTGACTACTGTCTATCTAATGTAGAGTAACTTAATTGACAGGATCTGGATTATGAAAGTTGCATCTGTTGGAGTGAATGTTCTTCTGTATAATGACAAGACCAGACCTACAAAACATAATTATTAGCCCTGCTTCTATCTTCTACTGTGTTGTACATGGTGCTAGCAGAGCAAACGTGACTTCAGATTTGCAATTGGGAAAGAACATACAACACCCATCCCACCTTCCCAGAGAAGGATGTAACTTGTTTCATGGGCTCTGTCAGATACATTCCTCTGTGTCTATATGCCCTGGTGCCATTGTTTGGTATGGAATTACCTGCGCACACAAAAAGCCTGAGTGATGCTTGCTGGTTATGTAAAGAAGTCTATTCTAGTCTATTAGTCTGCTATATCGTTGCACAGTTGGCATCTTACAAGCAGGTTTTGTATTCAGTTACATTGGAAAGCGGATTTGATTGGCATGCCAAGGCCACTAGAGTCATGGCAAAGCCATCAGTTGTCAGTGTAGGTGTAAATAACACCATAGGTTTGGGTGATAAAGTTACCTATTGAAAATCCAGCTGCTAGGGGAAGGGATAGACAGCCACATTTAACTTCCAAATCCATGTCTTACATTTATTTCCCTATTCCATGTGTTCTTGACTTAGGCTACGTCTACACTACGGTGGGGGGGATCGATTTCAGATACACAAATTCAGCTACGTGAATAGCGTAGCTGAATTCGACGTATCTGTTCCGACTTACCCCGCTGTGAGGACGGCGGCAAATCGACCGCCGCGGCTCCCCCGTCGACGGCACTTACTCCTACCTGGGCTGGTGGAGTATGCGCGTCGATTCGGGGATCGATTATTGCATCCCGACGAGACGCGATCAATTGATCCCTGAGAGATCGATTTTCTACCGCCGATCCGGGCGGGTAGTGAAGACCAGCCCTTAGTGACTGATGTGCTGCTTGTGTGCTGACAGGTTAAATAAGCCCCCAGCCTAAAATAAATCTGTGTAAGAAGACATTCAACACCTGGAAGAGAAGAGCCAGGCTTAGTTGGCCAGGTTCAGACCATCGTGCTGCTGTGTCCATTCTCTTCTGTCATCTGCTGGTTCTTCATTCACTCCTGAAAGTTCTCGCTCATAGAACACGATGTCTTCCTCAGCAGCAAAATTTATATTAACCTAACATCTGGTTGATTCCAGCCACGTATTTCTGGGTTCTGGGTCTTACCTGCCACCTTCCACCTCTTCTCCAGCCTCCTAGGGATAGACACCTATTCCACCTTGGTGTTGTTTCCATCCAGCAGAAGGAGAAAAGACAACTTCTCTGAAGACCCAAGGCTCCGATGTGGCTTGCCAGAAAGCATTTCAGTGCCCTAACTGGGTCTGAAGTCATAAAAGTAGACTCGTTCCAGCGATAGAACAGTTGTCCTAGTTTAAGACGGTTATCACTGGCTTCTGTTTCATTCTGTACAACCATCAAGGACCTCAAGTACCAATGGTGGGGAACTCTGCAGGATGTAACAAAGAGGAAACTTTCCTCTTGTAAGGCTGTCCTTGGTGACAACAGGGGAGGATCATTCCAAAAAAATCCCTTCCCATGCCATGAGGAAATGGTGTCCTCCACTCTTGCTTGTTTCAGTGTCAGTGGTCAGAAAGGGCCTGTGTGAGTACAAATGCCTCTTTGACTGTTCAAACCAAATGGATGTCCCATGGTAGCTAAAAATGTATTCCAGTTTAGGACTCTAATTCCTTCAGGAAAAACAGTTAATTATTGTAGGGAGCTTCTATGTATGGGGGCGGGGGGAAGGGAAGTTAAAAATTCATTTTTGGCCAGCGGGGGCTTTGATTATTGCGGTGTGCTTCCCTCCCCCATGAGTCATTTGTATGCATTTCACTGTCAAGATGTTTGAAATCCCACAATACCTTTTTCTCAAGGGAGCTTACAGTCAAACTTATGCAAACTCTTTCTTCTCAGGTGCCTCCCGATCATCTGTCACCCGATGCAAGCCAGGAGCCAACTGCCCCATCACACGCAGTGGCATCAGTAGGCAGCTCTCCCCTTTATCTGTTGCTGAAGATTCTGCTGCTCCCATTCTTGAGCTGCAGAGTCGAAGCCCCTCTGGAATTTGCCGGCACAGCAGAGTCGAGAGGCAGATCAGATCAGGTAGGAACAATAGCCGCCTCTCTGGCACGGCGAGAGGCCTGCGAAAGGCCGCTTTCGTCTGTCGTGGAAGGATGCCGTGGTTGGTGCAGTGTCAGAAAGCATTGACATGGTTTCCTCTGCCGTGAGCAACACAGCCACACGAAAGCCATTCCTTTGTCGGTTGCAAATTGGGGTTTGGAGGGATTGAAGAGTGGAGGGGGGAAAGAGGCATGGTCCCTAGTAGGAATATATGCTTTAGTATCTGAGAAGTTGGCTGTATAAGCCCAATAGTCACGGAAGACCTTTAAAGGATGATAAATAATAACACACAATTTTACAAAATGGTTGTGTTTCCTTAGCTTCAGCCAGGCCAGAGCCCAGGGACCCTTAAAAGCCAGCTCTATTCCTTCTCAAAGCCACTGGCCCTCTCACCTCAGATCATGGATGTTCTGAAGAGGAGGAAGAGAAAGAGCAAGAGGTGGAATGATATCTAGGCAAGATCATCAACCCCAGTTCAGATCACCAGTCAGCTGCTGAGGAAGACATCAGGGCTTACCACAGGATGTAGCCTCCCCCTTTACTGCAGCAGTGTAGCCCAAGTGAACCTGTAGGTATGGTGCTGCCTCTGGTTTCTTCATCAGCAGATCAACTTGGGCACTGGTGGCTCCTTCATCCGTGTGGGTGGGATGGATACAACCATGACGTATTGGCCTGTGGCAGAGTTTTCAAGTCTGCTGAATTCTTCTAGCAGGAGGAGAGCAGTTGGCACTGAAATAGCATCATTGCCCAAGCTCCTTGGGAAAACTCTGGAGTCAAAGTGGCAAGAGGAGGAGGAGGGGGCGGAGGCTGATCTCCCAAACACATTGAGAACGTGGGCGACGAGTCTCCTCTTCTGTCTCTCCATTGCCCAAACTCTGAGAAGAGGAAGCCATTTCTAGTGTCCCAATCAGCAGGGTAAATTGAGGGAGCTAGTAGTCCTGTAGAAAGAACATATATGATGGCAAAAAGGGAATTCAGTAGAGAGTTGCAGAGAGAACTGCTGGGTATCCTGGAAAAATATCTGAGATACCCTGAGACAACAGTAAATAGCATGCAAGAAGAATCATACCCAAGACACTAGAGACCTGATTCTGATCTCACTTATATTGGTGATCGGGACTGACTTCATTCAAGCCAACACCTATGTAAAACCAAAATCAGAATCAATCCTGAGTTCTCTAAGGAAGGACCTTGGTCCCTCTGAGAAGCGGTAGCGCCCTGACCTGATTCTCCTTGAACTTGGCACCCTATCACTTTCGACTGCATCCCCTTTCAGTTCTGGGCCTCCCTTTCTAAGGAATAAGGTCTGAGCAAGGTTGTCTTGGGAAAGTACTGTAGCTAGACAGGGGCAGTATAGATCCACATGAGAAGTAGTCACAAAGAAAGCATAGTGACCTAAATTTCGGGTAAAGCTGCCCTCTCTCTACAAGATGGATGGCAGACACTGATGCATTTAGAAGAGCAGCCTGTGCGTTATGCTGTTTCACGTACCACTCCTTTGCAAGACCCCCTTTTTTTTTTTTTTTTTTTTTTACCATACTGCCATTCAGGCATCGTAAGCAAAGACTATGTTAGCAATAGTGAAAAGTTAAACATAGAATGTATGGGGTTTTCTGGTCACTAGCTGCTTTCCAATACCGTGTTCCTCTGGTCACAATGTCTTATCAGTTCTGTCCCTTTCCCTCTGTGCTTCTTGGCTCCCCAAATTTGTTTCTGTGCCCATGACTGGTGATGTTTATTGCTGTGTTGCTGATTGGATTAATTGCAGACACAGAGGAGCTCTGCCATCTTGGTGGTTGTGACAAGTTATTTACTGGTTGCTTTGACTGATGTGTTTGTTTATTTTGTGGTAGCTCACCCTTCAGCATCTACGCATTGGTTCTGCTTCCCTGCCCCGGCCTGGGTCCACCCTGATGACCAGTAGAAATGGAATCTTTGGAAATATCCTACCCATTTAGTACGGATTTATTTATGCCCGTTATGCCTGTAGGCCACCCTCTTGGAATCCAGGCCCCAGGCTTGTTATTCAGAATTGTTATTGTTTTTTTAATCTTTGCTGGTGGATGAGACTTTTGAAGTGCTTAAGTGATTCAGGAGCAGAAATTCCATGGACTTTTGAAGGAACTTATGCTACTTAGGCTAATCCACCATATAAGATTAATCAGACCGGAGGCCAAGCAAGAACTCACAAGGAGTGTATGTTTCTGTTATTTTCATTAACATCCACATCTGGGACTGCAAAATCCAAACCAAATGCTAATGATAGCTTCGTGCACAGTTAGTTGTTTGGTAATTGGAGAATGTAGGGCCCGTGCAAAGGTGTTTTAGCCTTCTGTTATTCTGTGATTACTGTAACTATTAGATCAGTGAGAGTTAATTGTTTGGTAGTTCTCTCTTGCAGGTAACCCCACCTGTGGATATTACATAACATATTCTGTGCAAGCATCTCTGGTTTGCAAACAAACTATAATTTACCTTTCAGTAGTAGCGGTCAGTCATTATTAGTATGACTAAAATATCCTGCTCTGGCTTCTGCCCCCCATCAGTTAAAGAGAATGTTAAACCGACTGCATTTTGTAAAAACTATCTTTTCAAAGCACTCTCTAATTATTCTCTGCATGTTATTAATAGACCTTGAATTTTATTTGAACTCTTTTTTTCACTATTAAACAACAGAACAGCTAAATAGCTGTCACTTTGGGCATGGACAAGGTTCTGCCGTCCCTGTCTATCGTGCTGTTTGCTGGAATGGCTGCAGTGTTGTGTTTCTATAACTTAACTCTTTTATAAGGTTAGATTGTTGGCCTATTGCTCAGCCCCCAACCTGGAGGTCCAGTGGGACTTGGGGGTTGGGGGGGCCTGGTCCCTATCCTTTGACCTCTCTGGCTTGGGTGGCCCAATGAGGAGTTAAAACTCCTGCTGGTGTACCTCCTTACCATCTATAGTCTAGAAAGAGGCCACTGCACAGTTGCAAAATGCACTGTTTCCTCATTATAAAGTTCTTGGTTATAATGCATTCTCTGATATAATTAAAAGAAACACTTCCAAGATCAAATTCACCCCGATGTACCTCTACTAACTTGGTCCACTACGTTTACATCATGTTAATCCTATATCAAAGGCAACTGCATCAAAGGGAAGTCAAGCTTTGGTCTGAAATCCCGCCTTTCTCACATGTTGTTATGTTGAACTGCTCCATAACAGAACTCATGATGATGTATCCTATCGTCACAGCTGGTGTATAGTTCCTATTCACATTAATAAACAAATCGATCCCCACAATATATCATGTCATACGCTGGTCAAATCTATAGACAGTAAAATCATGTAGTTAAGGTAGCTGTTGTTCATGTGGAGTAGCTACTTGTAGTGATTTTTAACATTAACCCCTTTATTCCTGAAACCAAACCACCATGGTACATTCGCATGTAGTAAGATAGCGTAAGCTCACTACTCTACTGGCACATCAGACCAAGGAGCAAAACGAATCAACCGTTTCACTATTTCCACAGTAACTAGAGTACGGAATGAGAACTATCTATTTCTTCTTTGTTTCTATCTAGTGATTTTATTACCAAGATCTAGTTTTATTCCATTTCCATTTTTAACTGTACGGCTGCAAATCTGTCTCATTCTATGTGATGAACTTTAAAAGGAAATGACCAAACTATTTTTTCCCTAAGCTAATAAATAAAAATGTGCTTTCTGAGTCAAGACCTCTGAATCGTAAAGGTTTGTTTCTAGTTTCAGATCTATGGGCTCACAGAGCAAACATACACAGTTTTTGGCTTTGTAACATAGTTGGCCGTAAGAGAGGGATACGGCTGCATGCTACAGGCTTGACTGACCAAAGAAGGACCCGAAACAGTGGCAACAGCTGGTACCTTGTGCCACTGTAATTTGGTCGTACTTTGTTCCCATCACCTTGAAATTGCGGTTGTTTTATTACTGAAGTAATTCTTTACAGCATTCCAAGTCCTTGGCTGGGGGGCATTGTGTTTGGTCCAGGGAGATGAGGTGCTAAAGAAACCGATACTGTAGCAGAAATTATGAATTCCTTGAAATGGACCCATTTTGCCTGTAACTCTCCTCTTTTTTTTTTTTCAGGAGAAGAAGGGACGCAAACCCATACCGAGAACAACAGTCAAGAAAACCAAGCACAGACCCGGTGTCAGTCTTGCACATCTACATTTCTTAAGGTTGTCTGGGGATTTCTAATAATCTTATCAGTCTCATCCTCTTGGGTTGGAACCACACAGATTGTGAAAATCACATATAAGAACTTTGACTATCCATTTTTCATGACTTGGTTTTCAACAAACTGGAACATTATGTTTTTCCCCGTTTATTATTCTGGGCACCTTGCAACCGCACAGGAAAAGCAGTCTCCAATCAAAAAATTCAGGTAGGTTTTATTGTGACACTGTCGCTTTAAGTATCTCCATAACTGTTGACTCAAATGACAGCTGTTTTCTTAGATATAGACACTAGCTATATAGTTTGCTTTTTGGTATGATGGAGCAGAATAAAGATCACACTTTATTTTAAGGTTCCCAGTCATATGTCGTTTATTAGAAGTTAATAGATTATTTACATATGCTTGAATAAATGGTTAATTTTTATAGATTGTTATTGAGTTCAACAGGTCAATTGGTTGCTTATAACCAGGGCTTATAAACATGGATTATACTTTGTATTAATGCGCTTATAGCCATCTATAACAGATACTATTTGCATCTGTAACATACAACCTTAATGTAAAGTCTGATCAGAATAAATCAGAGCTGGCCAAGATGAAACTTAAAGCTGGGGAGATGGAAGATTGCAGCTTGTCTTAAGGGCCCCTGTAGGGGAATAATGGTATGAAAACCATTTCCCCACGCCCCTGTGTAGGCTATCCACATATCAGGCCACAGTCTGCCTTGAGGGGAGTAGGGAGATGGTTTTCATCCCCTTTCCATAAAGCCTGCTTCCCCCCGTGCTGGGAGAGCCAGGGAAGGAATTGTGAACTATAGAGTCACAGTTCCCTCCCTAGTCTGCGCTTTGGACAAAGCAGCTACATGCTGCCCCTTGCTATGGGCTGAGAGCAAACTCAATCTAGCCTGAAGTGAAGAAATGCTGGGAGCATAATTGCAGTTATAATTTTAGGTTGTATGGGCAGTAACATACACATCTAGGGTTGCCACCCGTCTGGTTTTTACCCAGATAGTCTGGGTTTCGGCTTGTCTGTCCGGGTGCCATTTGACAAGCCCTGATGTCCCTTTTTTTTTTAATCTGGGAGGTGGAGAAGGGGATGAGGACTTAGGAGAGGAGGTGGAGAAGGGAGTGGAGTTTCAGGGGAAGAGGCGGGGCTTTGGGGGAAGAGGCGGAGATGGAGCAGGGTCTTGAGGGAAGAGGCGGATCAGGGGTCGGGCCTGGGTGGAAGAGGCAGAGCAGGGGCAGGGTCTTGAAGGAAGAGGCGGAGCAGGGGGTGAGGCCTCGGGAGTCCAGACATTAGAAAGGTAAAACCCGATACACATCCCTGTTCCTCTCCAGTAGCCAACTTGCAATTGCTCCAGGGACTGCAACTGAATTTGACTCACAAGAGGTAAAACATCCTGCCAAAGCAATCATAGGGCAATTTTAAACAAGGACCAGATTCGGATACTCTTACTCTTGTTTGGTAACACCTTGCTCTGCAAGCAACCCCACTGGTTTCATCAGTGTATGTGAAGTAAGGTTAGGGTGACCAGATGAGAGACGTGAAATATCGGGACGTGGGGGGGATGGGAGGGGTGCCAGCGGAGCAACAACAACAAAAAAGCCCCAAGAGCCACCGGAGCATAGGAAAAATTGGTGGGGGCTGAGCACCGGCAGCTCCACGCCCCGCCTGCCCGCACCAGCTCACCTTCGCTCTGCCTCCACCTCCCCTGAGCGGGCTGCCGTGTCCTGCTTCTCCCCTTCCCTCCAGCGCTTGCGTCACCAGAGAGCTGATTAGCGCAAGCCGGGAAGGGAGGGGTGAGGAGGAGGAATCCGGTGTGCTTGGGGAAGAGGTGGGGCCAGGGCGGGGATTTGGGGAGGGATCCAATGGGGCAATGAGGGGGCGGGGCTGGGGCCGGGGCCAGGGCGGGGATTTGGGGAGGGATCCAATGGGGGAGGGAGGGGCGGAGTCGGGGTGGGGCCGGGGTGGAGTTGGGGCGGGGGGGCACGAGCCCCCTCCGCCTGTGTGCCAAAGGGCAAAATATCAGGACAGTTCGCGTCCCGGCCGAACATCGGTCGGGACACGGGACAAACAAGTAAATATCAGGACGTCTGGTCACCCTAAGTAAGGTATTAGTCAATATATGGGTATCAGATTCTGGTCTGGACTCCTTACTGAGGATGGAATGATACTTCCATTGAGAACACTAGGAGTTTTAACAGCAGCAGGATTGGGGCCTATGGACCAAATCCCTCACTCTGATGCTCTTGTAGGGATCCCAGGTCTGAAGTTGGACTTAAGTTATTATTTACATCATATCAGTCCATCTAAAATTGGACCGTTGCTATTAATTAATTGCTGCCCCAAAGATCACAGTGGTTTGTGCAAGAAAGATCCCTTCATCCTGCTTCTTCCTAAACTGGGATGGTTTTTGAGAACATCAACCACTATCTGCTTGGCTTCTGCGTGTGAGGCTAGGCAGGAGAACATAGCCCAATAATAGTCAATATAGAGCAAATGAATGAACGTCAGGGTGAATGCTGTGCTATTATTTGTGTGAACAAATCGTTTCTGTGTGTAAATCAGTTAATCGTCTGATTATACATCCACCACAACAAAAGTCTGAGAATAACCATTTGTGCAGCCTGCAAATATCTATATTATTAAGAAAGCCCACCTCCCCTCTACCTGTTCATACAGCCCACACTCACTAAAATATTTATGCCCTGTAGTATGCCCCTGGATGCTCTGATACAGTGTTTTACAATTTTATTTGAATTAATGCACTCTCTGGGCCTGATCTAAAGCCCATTGAAGTCAATGGGTCAGGCCCTGAAAAGGAAGATGTTGCTTTAGTTGATGTTGACTGGAAGCATAATACTTATCAGCTGAATGTAGACTGTGTGGGCCTGATCCTGGAGCATCTCCTGCTGAGTATCCTGAGAGTAGACAGTGCTCAGCATCTTGAGAGATACATCGCCCCTGGGCCATATGTCTGGTGCAGGGGGGTTTCAAACTTATCCAAATTACAGGGATTTTATTGTCAGCTCCTCCCCACCCCCACAATGGCCTCCAGGGTTCTCCCTCACGTGCATTACCTAAATGTAACTAGGACATTCTGAGAGCTTTGACCCACACTCACAAAAGGCCCACGGGATTTAAAAAAAACCCAACAACCCAAATCTTTAGAGCCCAAGTGTCCAAGTTGGATGTATGTATGCGCGTGTATATGGGAATTTATGCACACAAATACCAGATGAGCAACTGCAAATTAAGTACGTGAGCATGCACAAATGACAAGTTAGGTGCCAGGGCTAATGTGTATGAGCGTTTGCTCGTAGAAAATCAGAATTTGCCAACATATTCTACAGCTCCCAGAGTATTTCCAATTCTAGGTATATGGTGAAATTGTGGTATTTCAGGCTCCTGTGTGTGGAGGAGAGGTTGTGGGGAGGGGGTAACTGTTGGCAAGTGATGGCTTTGTAGTAGTGGCCAGTGTATCTGATTTGCACAGGCACATTGGGCAATTAGGTAGTATTATTATTTGGGTTCATAAATTAGGTGAACCCAAATCTATCTATGTAATTGGGAAAGTCCGGGTGTAAAAAATCATCCCATAATACTATCCAGACTTCTCCTGGTCTCTTGAGGATTTTTGTTTTTCTGATTATTACCATCCTAAAACATCATTTATTGTTTTTAAAATGTATTTATAGTTATTACTTTTGTGCTCTAAGCGTTATCCCCGTTAATGAGTTCTCACTTGCGTTTTCTACCATTTATTATTTCCTTTGCTGGCTTTATTTTTGTGAAATAGATAATTTGTTTCAATCAAATCTGGCCCATGCTTATCCTTAGGCTAGTCGTGTGTGTGTGGTGGTGTTTTTTATTTCTGTAGGACAGAGTGATTCACTGGTGGCTTAAAGAGGCATGAAATTTTGTCCAATAGGTTCCGCAACAGACCATAACAAATTATGCCTATAACATCTTCTCTATGGCAGTAATAATGTCATCTACTTTTGAAATATCACCCCAGCCTATCAAAGCCTTTGCATTTAAAAAAAAAAAAAGTCCTGTTAGTCAGGACAAAAGTCTTGGTTTTCAGCTTTGGGTTTGCTGGATTATGAAGGTTAAAGGCTTTGAAATTGTTTTGAAACTCTCACCGCTTACCCTTGAGATTCCGTTTTTTAGTCTTAAAAGTGACTCACTGTTGCAACCTGTCCCCTGAATTTCAATTTGCCATTTTAGCCTTCTCACGGTAGAATATTTTAACACAGCTCCTGCCATTTTCCGACTGGTTGTAGATTAAACGTAAGCACCTGCCAGAGAGCCTGAAATGTGAGGGAAGCATGAAGCCCGAACTCTTTATGAAGGGCGAGTAATGAAATGTTGTGGAGCTCACAGGGAAAGTGGTCCCCATTAAAAAGTCAGCCTTTGCCATTAGTCTACTCACAGTGATATCTGCAGTTGTTCCCTGGAAATAGCTGGATGGCATCTCACATACCACTGAGTAAGGGCTGGTACCAAATGTTGGTTCCCTAATGGTGGGCACTGTAGGCTCTAGAGCGCATTCCTTCAAGCACTCAATCCAGAATATCTACTGCACCTAGGAGTCCAGGGAAAGCGAGCAGGTGCTGAGTAGCATTGAGGCCCTGATTACAGACATTGTTTATGGCTGCGGGTGCCAGCAAGAGATGACTTCGCTGGGAAGTATCAAATTTCTAGTGACAAGGACAACGCAGGATAATGAGATACAGTAAGTAACTCCTCACTTAACGTTGTAGTTACGTTCCTGAAAAATGCAACTTTAAGTGAAATGATGTTAAACGAATCCAATTTTCCCATAAGATTTAATGTAAATGTGGGGGGTTAGGTTCCAAGGAAATTTTTTGGGGGCAGACAAAAGGCATTATATACTGTACAGTACTGTACTGTGATGGGGAGGTGCCCCTGGCTTACCCCACACAGGCACAGCACGCTTCAGACAATGAGGCAGGCAAGGACGCTAGGAAGCACCTTGTGCAGCAGCAGCTTCCCCCCCAGAAAAACAGGTGCTGACTTTGCCAGGGGATGCTCCAGGCCTGCCTCTTCCCGTCCCCGCTCCACTCCAGGCCAGCCTCTTTCCACCCCCACTCCACCTCCACACCGGAGCACGCCGCGTCCCCGCTCCTCCCCCTTCCTCCCAGCGCTTCCCTGCCGCCAAACAGCTGTTTGGCAGCACTTAGGACTTTCTGGGAGGGAGGGGGAGGAGCGGAGATGCGGCGCTTCCCCACTCCTCCCCTTCCCACCAGTGACGGATTTAGAGTTAGTGGGGCCCGGTGCTCAGCTTCATTTTTGGGGCCCCCTCGTGGGGGGATCATTCTCTCTTATTCCCACTCCCCCCCCGTTTTTCATTCTTTTTTTTCTCCATTCTCCTCTTGGGGCTCAGGGCTGGGGGTGTGGGGTCTGGGAGGGAGTTAGGGTGCAGGAGGGCGCTCAGGGTGGGGTGCGGGGTCTGGGAGGGAGTTAGGGTG
>NC_048301.1:11834805-11845257 GCF_013100865.1 Trachemys scripta elegans | reverse complement strand
GGTGCGGGGTCTGGGAGGGAGTTAGGGTGCGGGAGGGCACTCAGGGTGGGGGTGTGGGGTCTGGGAGGGAGTTAGGGTGCGGGAGGGCGCTCAGGGTGGGGGTGCGGGGTCTGGGAGGGAGTTAGGGTGCGGAAGGGCGCTCAGGGTGTGGGTGTGGGAGGAGGCTCAGGGCTGGGGCAGGCAGGAGGTGCAGAGCACTTACCTGGGGCAGCTCCTGTTTGGTGCAGGGTGTGTGCAGGTGGCTCTGCGCAGCGCGGCACCGCCCCCATGGCCGCGATTCTGGGAGCCGCAATTCTGGGACCTGCCCCCTCCCACCACCAGCAGGCAGGGCCAGCCAGAAGCGCCGCTTTCCCCTTCAAAGCCTGCGCGGCTGCCCTGCTCCTCCTGAGTCCTCTGGCGTGTGCTCGCAGGGCTGCATTCTGAAAGGGGCTTTAGAGCTGCAGGCAAGGGCCCCGGGGCCCCCTTAGCCCAGGGCCCTGCAGGGCCTTGCAGCCTGCACCTCCTGCCTGCCCCAGCCCTGAGCCTTCTCCCACACCCACACCCTGAGTGCCCTTCTGCACCCTAACTCCCTCCCAGACTCTGCACCCCACCCTGAGCGCCCTCCCACATCCTAACTCCCTGCATTCCGGGTGCCTGGGGGGGGGCGCTTCCCCGCTCCCTTCCTCTCTCCTTCCCTCCCTCCCAGAAAGTCCTAAGCGCCACCAAACAGCTGTTTGGTGGTGGGGGAAGCACTGGGAGGGAGGGAGGAAGGGACGGGGAGGAGGCGGAGAAGAGGAACTTGTGCAGTGCTCCCTTGTAAAGTCAGCCAAACGACATTATAAGGGAGCATTGCACAACTTTAAACGAGCATGATCCCTAATGGAGCAGCAAGGTAACTTGGAAACAACGTTAAGTGGGAGGACGTTAAGTGAGGAGTTACTGTACAGGCATCAGTCCAAGCAGAAGCAAAGCTCCAAGTAAATGCGGTTTGTCACACTCGCCCTCTTGCCCTTGCACTCCCCACAGCAGCTCAGCCAGATTTCCTCAGTGCCCTTGGGAACAGGGCCGACTCCAGGGTTTTGGCCGCCCCAAGCAGCCAAAAAAAAAAAAAAAAAGAAAAAAAGCCGCGATCGCTATCTGCGTCGACAATTCGGTGGGAGGTCCTTCGCTCCGAGCGGGAGTGAGGGATCGTCCGCTGAATTGCCGCTGAATACCTGGACGTGCCGCCCCTCTCCGGAGCGGCCGCCCCAAGCACCTGCTTGCCAGGCTGGTGCCTGGAGCCAGCCCTGCTTGGGAATTACACTGCTAAATACAAATCCTTACTTCAGAGGACATTGAAGATAAGGGACCCGAGTCAGCCCCCAGAGTGGCAGGGGCTGGCCCAAGAGAAGGCAGAACCAAGCCAGCCAAGAGAGGTACTAATTCAGTGCTTCTCCTGGGCAACTTCTGCTGGAGAGGCTATTATGGAGCTGCCCTCCCTATGTGGAACCCGCTGGGGTGTATCCGGCCTGAAGGCTGCGCAGCAAATGACCTTTCCCCTTTCTCTGTGCTCCAATTCTTGGGCAAACAAATGTAGCCTGCAGTCAGTGATTTTTGTGATTCAGGAGGCGTCACTCTTCCCTCAGTGTCAGTGCCCTAGAATCAGTGGTGGATTGGCCAGTGGGGCCCATGCCTAGGGGCCCCAGCCAATTGGGGGCCCCCATGCCCTGACCTGCTGCGCCCGCCCAGTGCTCCTGCCGACCCTATTTCCCCAGCAGGAGCACTGAGAGGGAAAGGGGCCCCCACTTGCTCTGAGCCAGGGCCCCACAAACCCCTAATCCACCTCTGCCTAGAATGGTGTTCAAGGGCATTGTGCTGCTGGAGTGCCATCTCCCTGCTAAGACATAAAAGCAAGGTAGTGGCAACCCGTGGCCATTAAATATCTCGTGGTACTTTTTTGCAAGAGTAACATAAGTGATGCCCTGGCCAAATTTTAATCCGCATGATTCTATTTAGATTCTACCTATCTACATTACCCCCCCGGCAGTTTCCACTGGATTTGGTATTCGCTTCTGTGGTGGAGTGCTGCTGTGTGCCGTTAAAAACAGCCACTGCATGACACTCCAGAGGTTGGCACGTGTCAGTGGTGAGTGAAGTGGCTTCTCTGCAGGTATATGGCGAGGATGGAGTCAGATAGGTGCATTCTGTTTTACGCGCTCCAAGGGCAAGGTCTAGAAAATTGCCGGAGGTGCAATAGCTCTAGAGAATGTGGTACGCGGCGCAAAGCTGAGGCCAAGGCCTGTGTGCACAATAGAAAAAGCGAAATTTGCCAGAGGGCAGGTTTTTAAATAGACCGCTCTTGTCTTTGGAGACGAGCTGTTTGCTTTACTGCACTTTGGATTCCCGTTTTCCTCTAAGCCTGTCTGTTAGGGGAAGCCGCTGGGGCATTTGGAGAAGGGGCAGCCTGCAGGGCCCTCTCTCCTTCCCCCATCCACGGCTTTTGAGGAGGGGGCAGGTTCCAGGGCCTTCTCCTTGCCCCCTCCCCCCACCTCGTAGGCAGGAATAGCCTTTGGGCCCACAGGATGAGGCAGCCAGATTGCAGAGCCCCCTTCTAGAGTACCGTTGATGGCAGATCACCACCTTGTGTGGCACTGAGTGATGTAGCAGTGAGTGATCCGATCTCTCTCCAGCTCCCAGTGCTGGCTCCCATTGTCTGCCAGTGACCAGCTCTCTGCCCCGCTGACCATGGGGGATGTCAGAGAGAACCTCTCCCACAGCACATTTCTAAACCAGATTTCCCCATAACGGATGTGGCTATATGGAATGCACGAGGGTGTGATGTGGTGCGAAGCTTTTACCAGCACTCACTTTGTACCACCCGCATAACACACTGGTGGCTTTGGCGCTGTGTGTCATCTCCCACCCTAAGTCATGCTGATACCACCTCTCGCCTTCATATTTTATATAGTAAGGACTCATGGGCAGTCAGACAGATTCTGATTTGGTTTACACCAGCAGAAATCCAAACGAACTTCACTGGCTGCAGTTGAGATATTTTGGATTTATAATAGCGTACTGGTCTTGCTCCCACTGAAGTCAATTGCATAACTCCCATTGATTCCAATGGTACAAGATCAAGATCAGGCCATTAGCAAGACTGGAATCAGGACCTATATCCCTTGGAATGAAAGATACTTAGTCATGTATTCATCTTTAAGCACATGCCAGGTCCATCCTTATTTAACAAAGCATTTAAGCACATGTTTAACTCCCAGTGAAGTCAAGGGGATGTCTGTACATGCTCATAGAATATCAGGGTTGGAAGGGACCTCTGGAGGTCATCTAGTCTAACCCCCTGCTCAAAGCAGGACTAATCCCCAGACAGATTTTTGCGCTAGATCCCTAAATGGCCCCTTCAAGGATTGAACTCACAACCCTGGGTTTAAGCAGGCCAATGCTCAAACCACTGAGCTATCCCTCCCCCATAGTCAAGCTTGTACTTACATGCTTCACTGAATCAAGGCCGGTATTATTTTATTATGTTTACAGATAAAAAAAATGTAAGACACAAAACATCATCTTACAATTCTGGAACATGCAAAGCTCTCTCTTTCTACAGACGGCATGTCTGACCTGATCTTTGCAAAATATAATAAATTGTAAGAACTGCTAGTTCAGCGGGAGTAGCTGAGGTTATTCGTGACTCTCACTATACCAGCATTAACTTGTTGAATGACACATCAGGACGCAGTTTGGAGACGCAATTTATTGTTACCGAAGTTTACTGCTTTATAGAAACCTTGGTTTAGTGGCTGCAAAGGAAGAGATGACTCTTAAGTAGTAAGTGGGAATTAATAAAGGAGGTGAATATAGGTGCTCCCCTGGAAAAAAATTATTCAATGGCATAATAGTATCTCCTTGAGTGCTATCACAGTGACAGTGACCTTTTAAAGGGCAGATTTTAAAAATCACGACGATAATGGCTTATTAGCTGCCTGAAAGCAACAACTTTCACAGGTGAGATTGAAAAGGTGATGAGAAGCCCGGTGGTTGGATGAATGATGGGATTTTGTCTTGAGATTGAAAAAACTAGCCATACTGCATTTAGCCAAGACATGAGTTAAAAGGGACTTGACTGAGTTATTCCAAAGAGCACAGTAAATTCTACTGGTGAGTCTGTTTTTGTTACTGTGTGCCTTAGTTCAGGAACAAAGGGCATCTCCATTAAGTTAATGCCAATGTTCAGAACACATATAAAGAAATAATTGCTGAATGCAGTATATATGACAGTTAATATGCAGATCTCAGTTGCAGGAAGTAGAGCCAAATACTAGAATAAAAGTAGATTCAAATGGCTGGATTGATAAAATGGCAGGATAATCAAATTATCCTATTATTTTGGTTATCATCAGTCATCAAATGACTGAGAATAATCAAAATAATGTTATGACCGCTGATAACTAGTAGTAGTATTTTTAGTGATCTAAGCTAAGCAGAATGATACATCGTGTTTCATGACACAAGCTAACTGCCTAACGGGGTCAGGAAGGAAAATAATTTCCTATGTATTGCATTGCACAATTGGCTGGGTATGTTATGGATTCAAGCGTTGGACACTGCAAGAAAGGAGGATACTGGGTTTGATGGTCCAGTGGTCTGACCAGTGATGACAAATCCTTGTCCAATTTCAGAATCCAGGCTGTGAGCCTGTTGACCTCTCATATGTATCCATTTCTTTTGGCAGTAAGGGCTTTTCCATCAAATGTCTACTTCCAGAGGGCTGGGGTAGCTCCATACCTTATCTCTTGAACTCGGTGACTATTAGAAATCCCTCATATTTCTGGTTAACTGTGCTACAACTACAGCTGGTCAACATTTTTTCTCCAACTTTTTTTTGGGGGGGGGGGGGGGTGAAAGACGGCTTTTCAATCAAATGAATTTTTTATGGAAAAATTTCATTTTGCTAGAAATTTTTCAGTAAAACATTTCCAGTTTTCAGGAAAAAATTGTAGTTTTTTGGTTTTTGAAAACTAATTTTTTTTTGCTGAAAACTGTTTATGTGTTTGTTTATTTTCTTGAAACCAGCTTATAGAAACCAAAAAAAGTTTTGATTGCAATTTCCTTTGAAAAACCAAACAGTTTTGTGAGAAATTTTGAAAAATAGAATTTTAAAAAAATTCCACACCAAAAATAATTGGCATTTTTGACTCACTTTAATTAAACTACAACACGTTCTCAGGAATACTGAGTCGTCCCACATACTTTGGAGTCTTCTAAACATTGCCACATGGCATTTGGAACACTCTTGGGTTTAAGGTTACAAGGAATTTAGACTGGTTTCTTAATAATACCAAGTATTGATGATGTTCCAGTTTCATGGGTTCTAGGTTCAGTCCACTTGGGTCTGAATTTTATGATGCATTCATTGGTGAGATAATGTGTGCTAAGAATTGGTAATGTTAAACTACCTGCTGAGTCAAGACTTCAGTCATACTTTGAGTGTCTCATGGAATCTTTTGATGAAGAAGAGAGAAAGGTTACTAAAGACGGGCCGACCTGGTTTGAGAAAGACAGTGAAATTTCAAAAGGAGTGCAGTCATTTGCCTTTAAGCAGATTGGACACTAAACTACCCAATCTATCCTCTAACCCGAGACACCATTTTGAATAGCGTCACTTAGATTGTCTCTAAAACAAGAATTTTTAACACTGACATTCCTGCGTCACCCAATACTGGCTGCCCAAACAACTTCATTCAGAGCTATGGGAAGCAACAAGAGAGTATTTGTGAATCTTCAGATTTTGTTCTCAATTTTTATCCGCAAACAAATGTCTCAATTTCTTCTAGTGAACACATTTCGCTGTGTGTATGACAAAAATGTAGTAACGTGGAGCGGAAAAATGTGGGTTGGTTTTTTTTTTGTTTTTTTTTTTGGTGGCAAAACAGTCTTTTTTGGTCAATTTTGCTGATGGTGGGAATTTTTCCACATACCTAACAGGAGCTGTCTGGAAGTATTACATTCAGAAATTAACTGTTTCAAGACTCCAGAGTACTCGAGTTAGAGGGGATAGCTGGCTATTTCCGAGTACTGAAGGTTATTAGTATCTTACCCAGTCCCTCTTTAGACCATACTCTTATAAAAGAGAAAAGAGAAACCTCCTCACTGGGAGTGGGGCTATTTTCAAGCCACTAAGAAGAATGGCATTTATAGGCATTTATAGGCCTCGAATCCATGGATTTATTAGGCAGGGGCTCAAAACTCTGAGTACTATCAACCCCCCTGAGTGATGCATGTGAGAATACATTACCCATGACTGATTGTTCCTGCATAGAGGCTGGTTCTTCCAGGTAAGTGGCTCCTATTCTATTTGCAATATTGCACTGCTTTAAGTGGCTGAGAAAAGTAGGCTATGTTATGATCAGTACTGAATATATCCCTTTCTTGTGAGTGTACCGAGTATTCAGGAAGCCCGCTTGACTATGTCTAGAACATAATAAAAGTCTAGAACGTGTTTTCCATGCTCAAGTGAACATTAAACAAATTACTAGTTGAGTATTAAACTGTTTTCTTTTCTTAGGGAATGCAGTCGGATTTTTGGTGAAGATGGTCTGACGTTGAAACTCTTTCTTAAAAGGACTGCTCCCTTTTCTATTCTGTGGACTTTGACTAATTACCTGTATTTACTGGCTTTAAAGAAGCTGACAGCCACAGACGTCTCTGCCCTGTTCTGTTGTAACAAAGCATTTGTCTTCTTGCTTTCTTGGATTGTGCTGAAAGACAGGTTCATGGGCGTAAGGGTAATGACTTATATGATTTTCAACCATCTTGACTTTCATTATCAATCTTAAATCCATGATTTAAAGATACATTGTTTTTAGTATAATGGATGTATATTTTGAAACATTTCTCATTAACTTTGTGGTGCAAATCTAAATCTGAAGTCCAGTTAGGGATCTCAGTCTCTTAAGAGAATAGGGTGTGAGTGCGAAGTCCAGCAGAACTGTGACACCGAATTTCAGATGGTGAATTAGCTGATTGAACTAAGAAGGCCTTTGATGACCTTGGGTTTAAAGTTCTGAAATATCGTTAGTGAAGCGGAAAACACTTTTATACAAGTTTATTTTTAACTTTGTGATAAACTCTTAGGCCCTTACTAGAGCAATTTCGTTTGTCGTTCTGGGCTGATACTGAATTAATCATTTTAAAGATTGTTCTATGCTTTTTCAATATACTATGTCTTTCTAAGGACAACATAGAGACACACACACACTAAACAGGGATTACATGGGACTTAAGTGGGCACAAGCCGTTTATTCAGGGGTAAGTTTCACATTGAGTATATAAGTCTGATAGAACAGTATGGATAGGAATAGAAGTGGGATGTATATTTTTTGTATCACTCTGTCCCCAGCCCCCCACCAAGAGAAAGGTCTACCCCAAGTGGACTTGGGGAAAACTGAGCATATTTCTTGTATATAACATGCACATCTGAGTATGCAGAACGGATTAGGAGCCGCCTCTGCATTTGTGCTCAAAAGTGTCCAGATTCTGCACCATTGTAGTCAATGAAAATATTCCCATTGACTTTAATGGGAGTTGGGTCAGGCCCTAACGATCTGATCTGGTCCCATTGCAGTCAGGGTGAGTTTAGCCATTAATGTCAAAGGCAGGGCCCAGCTCAGGCATCTAGAACTGGAATGGGCCACCAGAGCTGTTGGATTTGAGTTCCTGGGGGAGGGTGATGGCAGGCTGTGCATTCGCTGAGGGACACCTGCCAGCCATTTTATAAAATGATAGACACAACTGTTTTTAGGATGCTGAAGTTGGAAAATGATCCTGGAATGAAGGAGCAGGAGAACCCTGCACTGAGACATCTGACCTGGCTTTTGGAATTGGGGGCAAGTACACTGAGTGAAAAATCTGCCCTTGGGTTCTGGGGACTGAGGGAAAACTTCCTTTTCCTAGAGGGGGCTGGATGGCTTGCCAAACTAGTACTGAGGATATAAACTCCAGACCAGTATAGCATTAAGCATGTGTTTGTTTGTAAGCATGAGTAATGCCATCTCTATTCAGCAAAGCACATGCTTACATGTTTTGCCAAATTAGGGCCATAGAGAAGCTTCAGGTCCAAGTGACCAGTCCCAATTCAGACTAGATCAGTAATGAATTTAACCTTTTGCTCTTTGGTGGGTGTCCTGTTGCACTCATGAAATGAGTTTGGCAGACTCTGCCCAGTTTCCAGCAGACTGGTACCCATATGTCAGAACCCTGTTACCACTAATCAGCATCATTTTTGGCAGTCCAAGCGCAAATGCCTAGGATTAAGTTTGCATTGAGAGGTAATCAATCGCTAACCTCCTGAGGTTACCCTTTGAGAATAGAGATGGGGCACATTAGAACCAGGGCACTGTGGGGAAGCCTGTATTGCTACTATGCCTCAATTTCTCCATCTGTAAAATGGGGATAATAATACTGACCTCTGTTGTAAAGACCTTTGAGATCTACTAAAGCTCCATAAGAGCTAGGTGGTATTATAACTAATGTCTGTACTGTCTCTTTTCATGGCCAGTTATTATTGTACATAATGATAGTGCTAACAATGTGCTAGCCATTGTCCCGTCCCCAGAAAGCTTAGCAAAGACTTATGCAGGTGCTCAACTTCAAGTATGTGAGTAGTCCCATTAAGGGAAGGATGGGAATAGTAAGTGTTGGCAGGGTTAGGGCCGAAATATATATGATGAACATATCTATTATACACCCCATTTAAAAATATTAAATCAACAAACATCAGCTGTAACCAGCTGCCCCTCGAGCTGTCTGTAGTTCCTTGGCTAATTCCTTGTAGGCATCATGGAAGGAAGTATGCCTTGAGGAAGGATTTGAAAGAGGAGACTATAGTGTCCTTGCAAATCAGAGAGGGGCTCTTTCAGCTCAGGCAGTAGAAGCTCCTGTAGGAAGCACTAAAAGATTCAGGTTCAATTTCTGCTGCCAGCACCCCAGCCAGGGGTATCAGCATTGCAGATAAAAAAAGGATTCTTTCAAATACATGAACCCATCTAACTGACTAAATCAAGGAATGTATTCCATGCACAGTGGGCAGCAATTGCAGTGATAGAAGACTTTGCTTTCCAGAGGTGTTACTGTGGCATGTTTCAAGAGTTCTAAAACGATAGGAGGGAGGGATAGCTCAGTGGTTTGAGCATTGGCCTGCTAAACCCTGGGTTGTGAGTTCAATCCTTGAGGGGACCATTTAGGGGTCTGGGGCAAAAAATAGTTGGGGATTGGTCCTGCTTTGAGCAGGGGGTTGGACTAGATGACCTCCTGAGGTCCCTTCCAACCCTGATATTCTATGATTCTAACATAAGGCTTAGTTGTGAGCCTCCTTTCACACCTGCACTGGCTATAGGGGAAGCAGAATGGGTGTGGAAGCTGGGAGGAGAGTGGGCAGGGGGGTAGGCAGAGCCTTGGCTTCCAACACCTCCCCACTGCACCAGCCAGCAACTGAGCTGCCATGGAGGGATAAGTCAGCTGAATCAAGTATAGGTTGGCACATCTAACTTTTCCTCTTGAGTGAGAGGAAATAGGACTGAACTGTGAATAATTGAGTAGCAGCTTCAAGAAACACTCATTGAGTGATACAAATAAGTTGAGTCACCGGGTCACTGGTTTGCTCTTGGGACACTGAAGCCTCATGCTGCCACTTACTCAAGGGTTGTGGCCATGACATGATCTAGCCCGTCAAAAGTAAGACATCATATACCTTTTTTAGTAATCTCCATTTCAAAGTAACAAATTTCCATAAAGGGCAAACACAACTGATGAATTGTGCTAAAAAGATGTCATAAAGGAACTAGCTGTGAAAGTGCACTAAAGTTGTTTTCAACTTTTTTTAACTTGTACCATAAAAAGCACAGTATTGAGTGAGAAAAAGTGTCAGCTTTTGCTATAAGTACATGTAATTATTAATGCTGTACGTGTAATATATTAGGCATAGAATCATAGGACTGGAAGGGACCTCGAGAGGTCATCTAATCCAGTCCCCTGCACTCATGGCAGGATTAAGTATTATCCAGACCATCCCTGACAGGTGTTTGTCTAACCTGCTCTTAAAAATCTCCAATGATAGAGATTCCACAACCTCCCTCAGCAATTTATTCCAGTGCTTAACCACCCTGATAGTTAGGAAGTTTTCCTAATGTCCAACTAAAACATCCCTTGCTGCAATTTAAGCCCATTGCTTCTTGTCCTAGCCTAAGAGGTTAAGAAAAACAATTTTTACAACCTTTTATGTACTTGAAAACTGTTATCATGTTGCCTCTCAGTCTTCTCTTTTCCAGACTAAACAAACCCAATTTTTTCAATCTTCCCTCATAGCTCATGTTTTCTAGACCTTTAATCATTTTTACTTGTGGCACCTTAGAGACTAACAAATTTATTAGAGCATAAGCTTTCGTGGACTACAGCCCACTTCCGAAGAAGTGGGCTGTAGTCCAC
>NC_048301.1:11799484-11830180 GCF_013100865.1 Trachemys scripta elegans | reverse complement strand
GGGGCTAGGGCGGGGCTCCTCCCGTCCTCTTTTTTGCTTGTTGAAATATGGTAACCCTAATCTAGCAAAGTTGCAAAGTAAAGCTTCCAGGCTTGTCTTTTGAAGGTATTGTGCAGTTTTCCTTTGAGGATGAAGACTGAGAGGTCAGATATAGAGTGATCGCTTTGTGAAATGTGTTCACCCACAGGTGATAGGCGTTTTTGCCTTTTAGCATTTTTCTGTGTGAGTTCATTTGAGAGCATAGTGATTGGTTTCACCCACATAGTAGTTGTTGCTGGGGCATTTAGTGCTCTGGATGAGGTACACCACGTGTGATAGGCATGTGGAGGACCCATGGATCTAGAAAGGTGTGTTGTGGGGGGGTGCTGATCATTGTAGCAGTGGAGATACGTTTACAGGTTTTTATCTGTTGTTCTAGAGGGCCGTGTGGCACTTTGATTGGTGAACCCACACGGGGTATCATCATACAATTATAGCCCATACTCGATGGGGATCACATCCTGAAAGAAATATTTCCTGAACCTCCCACTTCTGTCCTTCAAACAACCCCACAGCCTCTCCATGCTCATCATCAGAAGCAAGCTCCTCATAGACCAGGACATATCCACTCAGTGTGGCACCATACCCTGCCAGAACAACAGATGCAAAACCTGTAGACATATATTATGAAACTATAATGATCAGTAAATGCCTAGCAAATTTAACATTTCATGGATCAGTTAACAGATCATGGGGTTCTCAAGATCCTAGTAAGCCCAGGGGTTCACAGTCACTTTCCCGTTCTTTATGTCGGAGGGGGCTAGAAACTTTTTTCTGTTGTACCATGCGGTCACGGTACAGAAGAGTTTGGCAACCACTGGTATAATACATAGCTCTGCAATAGAATGTTTCGTCAGTAGATCTCCTTTGTAAAGTGCTTTGAGGTCAGTATTATTATCCCCATTTTACAGTGGAAAACTGAGGCATGGAGAGGGAAAGGGACTTGCCCAAGGTCTCCCAGCTGGCGAGTGGCAGAGCCTGGGATGAAACCCAGCTCTCCAGAGTTCAGGTCACTCTTTTCTTCTCTTGTATAAAGCTGACTTTTTACCCACGTGCTATTTTTCTGGTAAAGGTTAACAATAAGTCTTGCTCTGAGGATACCTTTAGTGAATAATGATTATCTGGGGGAAGAGATGTGTGGAAGTTTAACAGGTTTTGCAAACAAGATGATGACATGCTATGCTTGCAATACCCGATACCCACCTAGCTGATAAAGATTATGACGTCAGGCCTTAGGCCTTGCTTGGGAATGGGTTTAAGCTAACCTGAAAAAAGACACTTTTATATTGAAATAAGAGTGTCCACATGAGGTGCATATACTGGTGTAACCATAACAGTGCAACTATAGCAGTACAACTGGTTAACGTTTCTGTTAGAGGGCTTATTCCTTCACCCTCTCACTTCCCTGGTCCTTCTCGCATGATGAACAGAGAGCAACAATACCTGAAGTCTGAAGGTGCAAACAATTCGATGTTTATTGGCGTGAACTTCCAGCAAGCATGATTCCAGTTTCCTTCCTCAGTGTCCCCCTTCCCAGCTCTGATGCCTCAGAGCCTTGCCTGTGTCCCTGTTCCCATTCCCCCCCGCTTAGTGAAACATGATTCCAATTCCCCCACCCCTGTTCCCATTCCCCCCCCCTTACTTCTTGATTGACTGCAGACTATATAGTAAAACTTGAGTTCTGCTTAGCTTTACCTTAACCCATCATTTTACTGAAATTTAACTAACCAATCCTAACATATTGTAACATGGTTATTTAACCAATTATATCCCATCACCTTAATTGGTTTACACCCAACAAAATTAATTATACAGCAGACAGAAACAATCACAGAACCAGACAGAGATTATACAGACAAACAATAGGGAAGTGGAGACTACAGTGATAGAACAATACAGAAATGAGATCTCAGCTATTGATAAGTGAGTTCTTGCCAAACAGGATGCTGTCAAACTAAGTTTTCTTTAAATCTTTTAGGCTCTTCCCTTTCTCTGGAGGTGGTAGATCGGATCACCTTTCTAACAGCCCCAGATTGCCTTATTTCCATGTGACTAGTTTGGAATGTGAGGATGTGACCGTTCACTTCCCAGTTTATGGCTGGCCTCTGCTGCTTAGCTGAAGGTCTTAGTCTAAGAACAGGGCCTCAGACTGTCACAGTATGAGAAGGCCCTTACATTGGCAGACAGTGATTTTGATTCTTTCTTTTATACCTCTATAACTAGCTAAGTGATAAGAATACACCTAAAGTCTTAAAGTATAGGCCTTTGCAGACAGGCCTGAATATTTATATCCTAACAGTTTCCAGCGTAGGACAGGCCTTAGGTGACTTGGTCTGAGGGCAATAGTGTGGGATGGGGAGATAAGCAGAGGGCACTCGCTGTGCCCCATGGGGAAGTATTCCATAACCGGTAAGCCTAACTTGTCTCCCTGGAAGCTTCTGAATTCCTCATGGCATAGTTGGGCGTCCCATGTATCCACATTGCTCTACTCCTCCCTGTAGTGGAGTTGACTACAGTTGGAGCTGGTCCAAATGCTGCAAACACTTTAAGCTTGTAAGGTGGCCTCTTGACTTCAGATGCTTAAAGTGAAGGATGTGCGTACGTGTCTGCAGGTTCAGAGCCCTGGTTATGTTCCTCCTTGAGCTCTATTTAAATGTTCATATTTGAAAAGAAAATCCTTTGGGAACCGCTTGCCACCCCTGGCTCTGAGCTTCTTTTCAGGAAGGCTGGTTGTAGATAGGAGACAGGTTTCCTTATATTACACTGACTAAGGCTGTAGTACGTGCCCCATGGACAAAGCTGTTCCTTGGTGAAATGCTGCCTGGCTAAACTTTCTTCCAAGAAAGACAATGCAAACTGGTGTTAGTCATTGTCTGTTAGGTGGCCTAAGAAGGTTTCCAGCTTGTTCCATTAATTTAAAGACTTGTTTAAAGAGCAGTCCGCTACAACAGGCCACTTTGCTTCCCTTCGACCCCTGCTGCTACTTGCCAGCACAGCGAGCCTGAAGGATACGCACTTGGGCCTCTCAAGCAAGCATAAGACAATTACTGCTCACCAGTCATTCGCTCCAATGCTTTAATGTATCCTCTGCAGAAGTAACTCCTAATATGAAATTTAAAATAATGTTCTTACCGTTTTTTCCATTGTCAGGTCATATTCATCTTGTGGCTGAGGAGATGATGCTCGTTTTGTGCTCATTGTCTTCTAAAGGCTGCTGAGGGAAAGGCTTGGCTTTCTAAAATCCTGGCAAACTGTAAAACTGGCCCTAAAATTACTGTAGGGTTGGACTGAAAGTCCCTTGCTCCCACCCCACTGGTGAGCAGTTACTCACCTGAGTTGTGCTATTGAAGTCAGTGGATTTACTCATGTGAGGAACTGCTCAGTAATGTGAGGAAGAGGGCCACAATACGGTTCTTAGTGAGATGCTGTTCACTAACAATCAAATCCCGATCCCATTGAAGTCAGTGAGAGTTTTACCGATGACTTCAGAGGGAGTGGGATTTGACCCCAAGATCACAGAAAAGGTATCACTGTTGCAAAAATGTGTTAGCTGCATTCGGTTAACCTGTGGGTTGTCAGAACATCACATGAGTAAGAACTCAGATCCAGGGTATTGCTTCTGGCACATATCTAGCCAACAAAATAGGCAGCCAATCCACATCCATAGAAATACATATGACTCTTCACGCCAAGGGTGTAATATTAAACTGAGAGGGCAGCACTGAAGTGGTGTCACATGCCTTGGGTAAGTCTTCCTGGTGCAAAATTAGTTTTAGGAAACAATTCCCGACCTATCAATCCAGGTGGAGTATGTAGACGTTTAAAATGATAGCCAACAGCCATGTGTGCCATCACCATCTTGACTGAAAGACTGGTTGTCAAACAATCCTCTACATAAGTTATTTTTGTAGTGAGACTGGAAGTTCCATGAACCTGAATCTCCCCTTTCCCCCGCCCAGTCAGTAGTAGCTGTAATAGCTTTGGCAGAGGAGAGGATCCTCTTGTAGGATGGTGGAGGGTGACAGGCTGTCAGTCCCCAGAAGATGGCTCCATTGGGATTTAAGGGAAGTCTACCAGGCCAGCTCTCCAAAGATGTAGGAAAGAGAAGTAAACTAGGTGACCATCCCTGAAAACGGCAGAAGGGGGAAAGAAAACTACAGAGGCACCTCTCCTCAGATAACAGGGAGGTAAGAAAAAAGACTGGACCTGGAAAACAGGGTTGGTTTTCCGACAGGGACCACAAATGAAAGGATATTAAATTATGCCTGGTAGGTGGGGAGAAGGTTCTGTGGGAATGGTCATGGAGTCTGCTGGGAATGGTGTTTTGCACAATGGTTGGACGTCCAGTGAGAATTTTTCCTGAGCAAAGACTGAAGAACTTCAACAAAGGGGAAGTAAAGACATCTGAATAATGAGGCTCGAGAACATTTTCTGTGACGCCTGTTGCTCCAGTCATTAAGACTAGAAACAACAGTGCTTTCCATTGATGAGATGAGAGCTGTATGGAGGAAGCAGGGAACCGTATACCTTCTTATGTGCCACCTTTTGTAAAGTACACTGGCATCAGACGAGTGGCACTGATGTGATTTTGAGGAAACAGGTACATTCTGCCAAGTTCTGCTCCCACTTACAAATCTGGGGTAACTCTATTAGAAATATGTAAAAAAAAAACCCAACCCCTCTCTCTATACTTTCATGCAACCCATAGTTTTTATGAGGTGTTTGATTATCAATCCAGTACAACAGAGCTACCTTATTTATCACATTTATATTTCCAGACCTAAGTGACCAGTTTCTACTGATTTCTTTTCACAAATAATTCTCCTGGAATCTTAACATAAAAATGAACATGGAGGTCTTTAACATTTTCAGTAGGTGATGATTACTTCAGGGCCTTTTGTTATGTCTTTTGGGAAGCAGGTTTGCAATATTACATGTGACCAGTGACAGAATATGACCAATCTACAATGCAACCCAAGATTTAAAAAGACACACCAGTGTAGCGGTTTGTTTAGTTTTTTAAGCCTCTGAATCTGAGTTGTAGTTCTGATCTCTGAGGGGGTTTGGTTATAATTCTGAATTGCTATAAAGCTGATTTTTTTTTATCTTGTTAATTCATATCCTGGGGGAAGTTGAAAAGAAAAACAGAAATATTACGTATCTAATTACGTATCTAATTACGTATGCATAGTAACTAATGGACTGTTTAGCTAAATGGAAGCTAATGCTTAGAATTTCTGCATTGGTGATGGCTGATAAGCAAGGATTCCATTTAGCATTTCAAGATTATAGTTGAGTTCTGCATCCTGCTTACTGACGACATACCATGTACATGTAGATCTAGCTATGAAATATTACTGTCAATTCTAGCAGTATGACATACTGAGTCATATGATGTTATAAGAATCATCTTTATCCCACATGAAGGTAAAAGATCGAGTTTTATAGAGTCGAAGGCTAGTAGAGTCCATTGGTCTGAACTCCTGTTTATCACAGGCCATGAAATTTCACCCAAATACTTCTATACTGAGCTCGATGACTTCCGTTAAACCAAAGCATTCCAATCCTCAGGAGACTGAGGGCTAGTCTACACTAGAAAATGAGAGTTACCCAGCTACATTGCTCGGGGGGTGAAAAATCCACATCCCAGAGCAACGTTGTTAAACTGACTTGAGTCTCCATGTAGAGCAATGGAAGAATTCTTCCGTCGACCTAGATACTGCCTCTCAGGGAGGTGGATTTACTACAGCGATGGGAGAACCCCAGCAGCTGCACCGCTGTGGTGTTTTAAGTGTAAGACGTACCTAGACTGTATGTCGCAGAGAACAGGAAAGATCTAGATGCCACCAATGCCCAAGGCCCCTGCAGTATCAGTGAATTGATTAGGTGAGGTATGCCCAGATGATCCAGGCCCCAGGAAGGCGAGAAAAACCCAAGGTCCCTGGCAATCTGGGGGGGAAATCCTTCCCAACTCCAAATGTAGCGATCAGTTTGACCCGGAACATGTGAGCAAGACACAGCAGCCAAACATCTAGAAAGCAGATTCTCTATGCCACTTCAGAGCACTGCTCGGCCCCACCCAGTGTCCCATCTCCTGCTGTGGGCAGTCTCTGATGCTTCAGAGGAAGGTGGGGGGAAAAAAAAGAAAACCCAGGATACATCTTCTCTTGTGCATTGTGGAAAATTCCTTCCTGATCCCTTCAGGGAGACGGCTGAAGCCCTGAAGCATAAGACTGGATTATAGACATTGTCTTAATGAATTGCTACAAGAGTTATGAGCATGTTGAGGTCAATGCAAGTAAGCCTGTTCCCCTATGGAGGAATAGAATGAACAGTGGGATGTATAGATTCACAGGTTCCAAGGTCCAAAGGTACTATTCTGACCATCCAGATTGGCCTCACTACCCCCATCCAAACACAAAGAGCTCATACAAGGGTGCATTTTTCTGGGCTTTACTTTTCCGTAGTAGTGGCTGTTTTACAGAAAAGTCCCAGAACAGACCATAAACTCGTGGATCAAATGAAGTGATGCCATAGACTGTGGTTGCACATTTGTACGGTTGGTAGCGGACACCTACTAGTATTTGAAGAAGAGGCATAGTCTAGTAAAAAGAGGTATAAGGTAACATTTTCAAAAGGACCCAAGCAGGTTAGGGACCTAACTTCCATTGATCTAAGCAGGTTAAGCACCTAACATATTTAAGCACGTTTGAAAATCTTATTAGGCATCTGTTTGTGGCTTTAGGCACTTCATATCTTTGAAAAGCTGGCCCTCCCAAATCCTCTTTTCAAAAGTGACTTAGGTCCGGAGCCTCAAAGGTATTTAGGTGCCTAATTCCCATTGACATCTCCCATTGAAGGTAAGAGGGAAGGATGATCCACTGGCCTAAGACACTTCACCCAGGTTCAATTCACTGCTCTGCCATTGATTTACTCTGTAACCTTGGGCAAGTCACTTAGCCTCTCTTTGCCTTAGTTTCCCTTTGTAAAATGCAGATAATATGCTTCCCTGCTTCACAGAGAGTTGTGAGGAAGAAATACAAGGGTGTGAAGTGCTTTGAGATCTCCTGATGAAGTGCTATATAAGAAATAGGCATTACTATTAATAATAAGGGTAAATGGAACTGAAAGAGAATGTAAATTCTACTTGGCACAAACTGGCTTGCTTTGAACAACCTGTCCTTTAAAGATTAATTGCCACTTGCCACTATTATATATGATTCTCCATGCAAAGTCCATTGCCAAGTAAGCATGTTGTTTCTCGTTCAAGTTGTATACAATTTTGTGCATCTGCTTTATACAACAAATTCTGCACACATTTTTTGTGACATAAACATAGAATCTGTTTGGCCATATTTACCCTGGCTCTCTGCCAGTCTGTTGTGAAGTTATGCCTGAAAGGAAAACAAAAGCACCTGGTGAAGTTAGTTTTTTACTCCCATAAGGAGGGCTGGGATGCTAATGTAGCATTTAAATTGAAATAATAATTGATGTTAGGACAAGAAGAGAGTATACAGTATTGGCCTTTTTGAAATATGTTTTTGTTTAATTTCTGGAAATTAAAAACCTATCCAAATATCAGACAGTTTTTTCATGGGAAAAACATCATTGTTACAAAAAGTGGAGGATTTTTTGCTTGTTTTTGTGTGTGGGGGGTTTTTTTTTCCTCATAAAGAAACAGACAATGAAAAGTACAAAAATGTAAATGATTTACAGCTTGCCTGGGTTGGCCCTGTAACAAAGAAAGGGGGACCCTGCTGTATATGCTGTGGAACTGTCCAACAGTCAGGTAGCTGTGAAAAGAGATGGATGCAAGAGTTGAAATGGGTCTCGGCTTACGCAGCCAAACCCTAGCCGAAAATCATATCCTCGGTTATTTATCTACTAGACTGGGGGTTTACCTCTGCCACAAAGACTTTGGTTCTTAAGGGCTTCCATGATCACCAAGCATATGATTTTACAAAAATGGAAGAGTAGGGTTATGCCCAGACTAGAGCAATGTTATTGGGACCTGTCTCGCTGGGCAGCCAAAGAAAGACTAGCTTTGTGCCATAGAGAGCAATTGTAGAAATTTGAAGAAATGTGGGCCCCATTTCTAGATATGTTTGAATAAAAAATGTTGAGCTGGCTCAAAGAATGCCAGACGTCCATTCCACCTAACCCTTTCCCCCACACGATTCCCGCCCCCACCCCCACAGTCCTCACTCTCCCTCCATGCCTTATTCAAAAAGCAATGTTCTCTTGCTAATTATTAACAGTTTCAAACATACGGAAAAGTTTCCAGGCTGTTTGTAATACACTGTTGAAAAAATCAGAACTGGGGTTAAGGGACTCCCCTCATGTTATGACAAATAGATCCAAAGTGATTTTGAAATGGAGCCTCAGTCCATCCTCTGATTATTTTGAACCTGCAACTTTGTGAGCACAAATAAAAAGTAGTTGATTATGTCAGGATTAGAGTCATGGGAGCAAAATGCCGGTTTTAAAACTGACCCATCAAATCTTTGGTGAAATGTGGCTTTTTCAACTATATTCTGAATATTTTGGTGTCATGTTGTTTAACAGTGTAATGAAATTATATATATGGAGCCCGATTTTCAAACACTGTAGCCTGATCTTCAGAAGGTCTGAGCTACCACAGCTCCCTCGGAAGTCAATGGGAGCTGCGGACACTCAGACCCTTTGAAATTCAGACCACTTGTTTACCTATCTAATTTTGGTCAAGATGACTAAATCCAGAGGGGACGATTTTCAAAGGCACCAAGGGCAGAGAGGTGTCCAACTCCTAGGGAAACTTAACTGCCATCTGCGTCTTTGAAAATCTCCCCAGCTTTAGGTACCTAACTTCAAGCAACTATGTTTGAAAATTTGGCTCCTTAAATGTAATAGATCATTAAAACAGATGGCTTTCTGAACACAGCAAAGGGCCAGTTTGTGAAGCCCTGGTTCACATTAGTGAACAGTTGCCCACATAAGCAGTCCCCCTGGATAAAGTGCTCCCGCACGTGAGGAGAGGTGCACAATCTAGCTGTACTTGTTGAGATAAAATCCACATTCAATATTCTCCAGTACTCTCGTTCTAAGTTTAGTGAGAAACGCTAGCTGGGATTTGGTGCCAATGGGAGTTGGGCACACAGGGTAAAATTTTCAAAAGCACCTAAGTGATTTAGGCCTTGACTACCTGGGAAAATCACAATTGGATCTATGACCCTAAGGCCTTGTCTACATGGGGTAACTGACTGACATAGCTTTTGTGGGATAAACTATTCTGCACAAGCTATAACTCCAGGTTTGATACCATTCCACAATAAAAATGACTTCTATTCCGGAACAGAATGTGCACACAGGGAGATTTGGCAGGAAAACTTATTCTGCAGTCCTATACTGGTCATTTCTCCTCTGTAGACAAGGCCTGCAGGTCCTAAATCCCACTGAGATTTAAGGGCCAAAATCACCTAGGTGCTTTTGGAAATTCTAATCACAAATCCCATTGGAAGTTGGGCACCGATCTCCCTTATGTTCCTTTGAAAATCCAAGACACTATCTGTAGCCTTACTAAAGACTTGTTTTGTCTAGCAGCAAATTAAGTTGTATAGACGATAATGTGCCAGAACAGTCTTAATCTTGGGAATCATTGCACCAAAGTGGATGTTAATCTAAAAATAATGTACGATAAAAGTTCTATCAATAGGTGCCATGAGACCGTGTGATGTTATAGACCCATATAGTTCATGATGCATACACCTACATTACTATCTGACGTCTTTCTCAATAGTTACATAATCACCTATTTAAGAGGAAACTAGAAGAACTAAAGTTAGAGAAAGTAGCTGGTAACTATCATAAAACCACTCAGAGATAATCTAATCTCTTTCCAAGCAATAAAGTTCCTCTGAGCTTTAAATTTCTTTGTTTTGCTTGTACAGATTGTTGCAGCAATAATGGCAATCACAGGAATTGTTATGATGGCATATGCAGATGGTTTCCATGGCGATTCAATTATCGGGGTAGCATATGCTGTTGGATCTGCATCCACCTCTGCACTCTATAAGGTGGGTCATAATGTTTTGTTAATAGCAGGGAAATGGTCTTATTCCCTGCATCATGCGTTAAAAAATGCACAAGTTGAAAGCAAGCCAGGTTAAAAAATATATAAGGCTCACCTTTGCTGCATAATTTATATTCTGAGCAGGAAGTGTCAGAAAAGTTACTACAGAGATAATTATTTTGTGACTGCCAAGTATTCAGAGGGGCTTTGCTTCATGAGCCTTTAATGAAATCTCTATTATTATACTGCCAGAAGATTATCATCTATGATTTCATCGTTTTTTTGCCATGGCAATTTATTGACACTATTTATAATGGGCTTGCTATGCGCAACAATGAGAAAATATTGAATGCTGTTAAACACCCTGTTTCTTTGATGATGGCAAAATTCTCATCTCTTCTGCACTGCAGATCTCTATTTCATATTCCGCGCTCGTTCTAGGTTGGGAACTCCCATCCAGGACAATGGAAGTAGTACATGCAGCATTTGGTTAGAGGCGCGCAGGGCATGAGATTGCACAGTTCTACCCCAGAGGTTCTACTTCTACTTTATTCGAAGGAGTGCTCTCCTTTTACCTTGATTAACACTTAGTGAGAATGACACTACATGCATGCAGGTTTCCTGCCATTAATGAGGTGGAGTGTGAAGCAGAGGGTGGATTGGTGATGTGGAAGGGATCTAAAGTTATCTTCTGGCTTCATCCTTAATTGTACCTGTCAGGTTCACCGTGAATAGTCGCTAGTCACTCAAAATGTATGAATTTGGGTCTATGGGGATGAACTCTGCAGTGATTTACACCGCTTATGATTCCCCCCCCCCCCCCCGACTTCAGAGAACCTATGGGCCTGATTTGGTTTTTGAAGGAGTCATTCGTGATTTACATCCGTGCGAGGTGAGAGTTGAGCCCTGTCACTCTAAATATTTAACCTGTCTTGGCTCCAGGGTTGTATTTTATTTACATTTGTTCCTTGCAAAATATTTTAATATGGTAATGTTACCGTTGCTGGCTCAAAGCTGGCCCCATTTGTACTGTGAGAAGGACGTGGTTGAGTTGTGTGGACACCTGAGTTTTAATCCCAGCTCTCTCTCTCTCTCTCAAACTCTTTCTTTGAGGCCATGAACCACTGATTTAAGCCTTGATTCATCAAGGTACTTAAGCTTGTACCTAACTTTAAGCACATGAGTGGCGCCATTGAAGTCAGTGGGACTACTGGTGTCTAAAATGAGGCATGTGCTTAAGTACTCTAATGAATTGGGGCTGGGAGCCCAAATGTTCATGAAGGCTTCCAATTTTGGGTGCCCACCTGCAGCATCGGCTAACTTCAGCTGTGGTTGGAGCTGCTCTGCACCTCTGGAAAAAAAACATTGCTAGGTGCTGGATACGCACAAAGGAAGTGCCTGCCTTGAGACAGACCAGACAGAGCCATGGAGAGTAGTGGGACAGACGTTATATCATACACATGAAGGAGCCAGCCAGAAGGGTCGTGTCCTGACAGCAAGGGGTCGATTGTTTAACCCTTCCTCATGTACATGAGTACTCACACAACCAGTCCCATTCAAGTCAAAGGATCTCCTCACATGCATAAATGATTAAAGGACTAGAAAACATGACCTATGAGGGAAGATTGAATAAATTGGGTTTGTTTAGTCTGGAAAAGAGAAGACTGAGAGAGGACATGATAACAGTTGTTACAAGGAGGAGGAAGAAAAATTGTTTTTCTCAACCTCTGAGGATAGGACAAGAAGCAATGGGCTTAAATTGCAGCAAGGGAAGTTTAAGTTGGACATTAGGAAAAACTTCCTAACTGTCAGGGTGGTTAAGCACTGGAATGAATTGCCAAGGGAGGTTGTGGAATCTCCATCATTGAAGATTTTTAAGAACAGGTTAGACAAACACCTGTCAGGAATGGTCTGGATAATACTTGATCCTGCCACAAGTTCAGGGGACTGGACTAGAAGACTCTCGAGATCCCTTCCAGTCCTATGATTCTATAAGTGCTCACCAGGAGAGCAAGGCCTATAATGATTTAATAATACAGGGTCAGATCAGTCTCTTCTGTGGTAATACCCACTGGAGAGGGTCAGGGGGGTGGGATCTCAAAGACCCTCTTACAGAGCTCTTCCATTATCAAGGGGAAAGGTTGGTCCTGCAGAGCTTTGTAGACATGGGAGAACTTCACTTGCAGCAGGATGTAACTGTTTTAAAATCTTCCCTTTCCACCACAGGTTTTGTTCAAGATGTTCCTTGGAAGTGCAAACTTTGGGGAAGCTGCTCATTTTGTTTCCACTCTGGGTTTCTTCAATTTAATCTTCATCTCGTTTACCCCGATCATACTGTATTTTACGAAAGTGGAATACTGGTCTCCCTTCTCTGCCGTGCCGTGGGGTTATCTGTGTGGAGTAGCCGGCCTCTGGTTAGGTATTTGCAGAACATTTTTTTCATTTTTCTAATGCCTCATTTTATTTACTGCAGGATCACCTTGAAACAGCTGCCCACATGAAAATTCTCCTTTCTCTAAATGTTTCAATAGCAGAATTCATTTGTAGCTAAAATCGCCATGAAAATGGTTAACATAGCTCGTGAAAACTTGGGGGCGGGGGAAAGTCCAAATTTAAAAAAATATGCTGAGCCGCTCTAGTAATTCTATTATCAGAGGGGTAGCCGTGTTAGTCTGGGTCTGTAAAAAGCAACCAAGAGTCCTATGGCACCTTACAGACTAACAGATGTATTGGAGCATAAGCTTTCGTGGGTGAATACCCACTTCGTCAGACGCATGTAATTCTGTCAGTTTTTACACTCACATTTTTATAGTGGTGCTTCAGCTGCCCCATTATCTTACTTACAACTGGCTTATTTTAAAATAAACTTGATGTAGCTGCTTGTATTTAGAGTAGCAGCCGTGTTAGTCTGTATCCGCAAAAAGAAGAACAGGAGTACTTGTGGCACCTTAGAGACTAACAAATTTATTAGAGCATAAGCTTTCGTGGACTACAGCCCACTTCTTCAGATGCATCCGAAGAAGTGGGCTGTAGTCCACGAAAACTTATGCTCTAATAAATTTGTTAGTCTCTAAAGTGCCACAAGTACTCCTGTTCTTCTTTCTGCTTGTATTTAGTTAGTCATCCAAATGTTAGTTCTTGGAGCACTGTCATTTAATCATTTTGTTGTTATTGTGCTAGCAACTAGAGGCCGACTCAACCAGAGCTCCTTTATGCTAAATGGTGCAATAGCTTGTGCTCCACTTTGGTGCAAATGAAAAGCTGCATGGCCTTTAACTCCTTTAACTTCCCTGCTCCATTTACAACGTTTCCTCTTTCAAAGAACTGTTGCTAGTGCTACTGAGTCTGCGAAGAGAACCATTGACATTGACCCAGGTCTGCTTTACACTCTGTTTCCTTCGCTAATAATGAAAGTGTCCATCTGTTTGGAACCGAACAGATTTTTTTTATCTCAGTCATACACTAAATGGAAACACTTTGGGGAAAACTATTGTTCATGCCTAGATGGGCTTCCCAGCCTCTCAGAGTCTGAATCAGAAGGGATGGCAGAGGTGTTGAGAGATTTGACTCTCTTCCACTTGCTGCCCTAGACCTAATTACATCCACTCTAAGAGCACCAAGGTAGGTGTAATTTATCATCCAGGGAGCTGGTTGAATACGGACTTTAAAGTAGGATAGAGCAGCTGCTGCACAAAGCAGGCAGAAAGCCAGCATAAAATCCTCAGTGTTGCTAGCTCTGTGCCATGCCCCTTTCTGATAACACCAGGATAGGAGCAGGAGGTGTGGCCATGGAGAAGAGGGGCCTGGCTGGGGTGCAAGGTGCTACTGCACAACAACATTCCCACACTGATAGAACGGCCCTTGGGAGCTGTTTCCAGCCAGTGCAAAAAATTTGCAGCAGCAGCCCTGAGGCTGCTCTAAGTTGTACTGCGACCAAACTCTCTACTACCCAGCTCCGGAACTGGGGGATGGGATAGTTTGGCTGCACCTGAGGGCTCAACCCCAGAAGCCTAGCTGAGCTCAGGGGGATCTAACTTAGCTGCATTCAGAGGTGATGTATATCTGAGTGGTGGTGGTAACAGCAATGCGTAATAGAAATAATGCTAGTCCAAGGGGATTGAGGCTCAAGAAGTTGCAAAACAGGGGAAGCAGGAAAGGGAAAACTGAATAACTGATGAGTCTGAATCAACCCAGTACCCCCACGGGTGCTGTATCATACAATATAGTGCAGTATAGCCCGTCCTTCAACTGCCTGCACTTTAAAATCCCTTTAAAAAGATGGGGGATTTCAGTGACGCTCTAATAGCTTATAATCTTTCACTTGGCTAGGCCTCCTCATGCTGCAACATCCATTTAGTAGCTATGGCCCTACGTGTAAGGGATTGTGCATCCAAAAACACCTCCCCTCTGATACCTGCACTTTTTAAAGCCCGTGAAAGGGAATTCAGAATCCTCTCCAGTTACACTGCCACTCTCATCTCATCCACTGGCCACTTCCCCATGAACTACAGAGTCGTTGCAGCAAAGAGTCTTGTGGCACCTTATAGACTGACAGATGTATTGGAGCATAAGCTTTCATGGGTGAATACCCACTTCGTCGGATGCATGCATGCATGCATCATGCATCCGACGAAGTGGGTATTCACCCACGAAAGTTCATGCTCCAATACATCTGTTAGTCTATAAGGTGCCACAGGACTCTTTGCTGCTTTTACAGATCCAGACTAACACGGCTACCCCTCTGATACAGAGTAGTTGACTCCCTTCTTTTTTCAGTGGCTGAACAAAAAGGACAGGGCTGTCCTGGTAGGCGCATGTGCTTCTTGCTGCCATGTTCCTTTCAGGTATTGTGTAGCCAGAGACAGCACCTCCTTAGCTGGTGAAATGTAACCCCCCCACTCCATTCCTGGCCTGTTGAGACAGCAGAAGTCCACCCTAACCCAAGAAGGCATGAAGGTAGGCGTAGCGGTCGGTGGGTTTTAGGTATAGGGTGGTGTTAATGTGGCCATCGCTTATTTGTACGGTGGTGTCCAGGAAGTGGACCTTCCACCCCACCATCAACCTCAGCCTGGACCAATCTACACGGGAGGTCCACTTCCTGGACACCACCGTACAAATAAGCGATGGCCACATCTACCTACGCTATATTGATGACATCTTCATCATCTGGACCCATGGGAAGGAGGCCCTGGAAGAATTCCACCATGCTTTCAACAGCTTCCACCCCACCATCAACCTCAGCCTGGACCAATCTACACGGGAGGTCCACTTCCTGGACACCACCGTACAAATAAGCGATGGCCACATTAACACCACCCTATACCGAAAACCCACCGACCGCTACGCCTACCTTCATGCCTCCAGCTTCCACCCCGGTCACACCACACGATCCATCGTCTACAGCCAAGCACTGAGGTACAATCGCATCTGCTCCAACCCCTCAGACAGAGACCAACACCTACAAGATCTTCACCAAGCATTCTCAAAACTACGATACCCACACAAGGAAATAAAGAAACAAATCAACAGAGCCAGACGTGTACCCAGAAGCCTCCTGCTACAAGACAGGCCCAGAAGAGAAACCAACAGAACTCCACTGGCCATCACCTACAGTCCTCAGCTTAAACCTCTCCAACGCATCATCAGTGATCTACAACCCATCCTGGACAATGATCCCTCACTTTCACAGACCTTGGGAGGCAGGCCAGTCCTCGCCCACAGACAACCTGCCAACCTTAAGCATATTCTCACCAGCAACCACGCACCGCACCATAACAACTCTAACTCAGGAACCAACCCATGCAACAAACCTCGATGCCAACTCTGCCCACATATCTACACCAGCAACACCATCACTGGACCTAACCAGATCAGCTACAACATCACCGGCTCATTCACCTGCACGTCCACCAATGTTATATATGCCATCATATGCCAGCAATGCCCCTCTGCTATGTACATTGGCCAAACTGGACAGTCACTACGCAAGAGGATAAATGGACACAAGTCAGATATCAGGAATGGCAATATACAAAAACCTGTAGGAGAACACTTCAACCTCCCTGGCCACACAATAGCAGATGTAAAGGTTGCCATCTTACAGCAAAAAAACTTCAGGACCAGACTCCAAAGAGAAACTGCTGAGCTCCAGTTCATTTGCAAATTTGACACCATCAGATCAGGATTAAACAAAGACTGTGAATGGCTATCCAACTACAGAAACAGTTTCTCCTCCCTTGGTGTTCACACCTCAACTGCTAGCAGAGCACCTCACCCTCCCTGATTGAACTAACCTCGTTATCTCCACACTGATATATACCTGCCTCTGGAGATTTCCATTACTTGCATCTGAAGAAGTGAGGTTCTGACCCACGAAAGCTTATGCTCCCAGTACTTCTGTTAGTCTCAAAGGTGCCACAGGACCCTCTGTTGCTTTTTACAGATTCAGACTAACACGGCTACCCCTCTGATACCTAACCCAAGAGGGACTAGTCTGAGAACAATCCTGGTTTCTTTTGTGGATAAGGGTCTAAAGCTTCGGTTCAAGCTTCAAAACAGGAAAGTGGCCCATTTTGAATGAGCAGGTTTTTTTAACATGAACTTACAGCCAACCCTTCTCTCCTTCCCCATGCTAAACTTACATTCACATTCTGCTCATGACACATGCAGGATCAGATCCCTGACGGGCAAGAACTTATTAGAATGCCTGATGTAATTTAAAAGCTTAGAAAATCCGTTTGTTATTATTTTATTACTTCCAGCGTCTCATGTATCATTCTCTGTCTTTACAGCTTTTAACATATTGGTAAATGTTGGAGTTGTGCTGACCTACCCCATCCTAATTTCTATCGGGACAGTGCTCAGTGTTCCTGGAAATGCAGGTACAAATAATGCAATTAATGAATAAAACTCATAGACAAATGTACTAACATTTGAAGTAATTTTTAAGGGCACGTGATGTTGCCATATTTCTTCAGAAAGGTTTCCTAATGTAACCCGTCTGCCAGGTGGAGCCAGCAGCAACCAGGGCCGGGTTCAATATCTAGGGGTTCCTTTCCATCGATACAACACAGAACCAGCTCGAGCCCCCACCCAGTAACCTGGGAAATTGACACATCATCCCTGGGCGCCTCTGAGAGGCAATACTTCTCCACTCGCAAGCACAGAGTCTGAGTGTAGAAAATAAACGTTTAATAGAAGGAGGGAAGTGACTCGGCATTCATTTGGGAAAACACTGCAAACAGGGTTCATAAACCTAAACCATGAGTAAGAGACCCACCCCCAAGTAGGTTGGGCAGTGTCCTTGTCCCTTCAAGTTCTTAAGTCCAGCAACCCAAAAGCCCCCTTCATATGCTGGACCCGTCTCTGCACACCACTCACAATTGCTGTCCTTGGCCAGTGCAGACCCAGAGTTCAGAGGTGCATCTGTAGAGTTCACCTCCCTCCCTGGTTGGAGGGCGAGGGGGTAAAGAGGCACCTTACTCATTCCACTACTCGGGCACTCACCGGCTGCTCCTGCTGGCCACCTGATCCCTGCTCTCGCTGTGCCTCTCTGCTGCCACCAGGCCAGTCACCTGCTCACACCACGCCTCTCCACCAGCCGCCCTGCTAGCCGCCCGTCATGCCTCTCCACCAGCCGCCCTGCTAGCCGCTTGTCATGCTTCTCCACTGCCACCCTACTGGCTGTTTGTTGCACCTCTCCAGCTAAGTTGTTCATCAGCTCACTATCAGTCACCTTCTGCTGCCCCTTGCTGTGACCTCAGCACATCAATTTCTTAGTGATTTTAGCTCTGTGCATAGTCCGGCCACAAATGGTTGCAGCTCTCATTGAGCAATTTAAAACAACAAAAGAGGCTCCTAATAAAGCCTATTTAGCTCTATTCTTTGAACTGTTGGAAGGAACAGGTTGAGCCAGTCTTAAAGAGAACCTTTGCTGAGGGTGTGCAGCCTCCCTGGCTGGCTGGCTGGCAGGCAGGCAGTCTACCTACCCCTTTACTTTCACAAGGCTCTGACATTCGAGCCCTTGGCTTACCAAGGTTCTTTCAACCGATGGTGACCCCCTCCTTTGGGACAGGTTAAGCACAGTCCTGCTTTTCTGTATTCCCACAATAATTACAACATTAGTAACCATATTTCACTACCCCTGCATTTCGTACTAAGGGGATTTGTACCCAATCCCAGCCAAAGTTGACCACTTTGACACTGCTGTATCTGCTAAATATGTAAGCAAAATAGGAGCTAATTGTATTTACATAAACACACCCAAATCTCTCCCCCTCCCAGCTAGCTGTCAGGGAAGCATTCATTCAGACCCTGCTTACACTAACTTAACTCACATTTTAAATAAACATGAAGCTGCCAACACTAGAGGTGTGCAAGAGGTTTAAATTTTGCAATTGCAATTTTTCACTGGGAAATTAAAAGTCAATATATGATTTTCCAGTACATGTAACTCCCCTAACAACCTATGGGCTAGGTTGTGCACCTGGGTGGGCTATCTGTTGCCGTGGTCTGGGGCAAGGTAGGGGTGGGTAGAGCTTTGACTCCGCCTCCCCAGCACAGCTGAGCCAGTGCCAATGGAGGAGTAATCTGTGCCAAGTATAGGACTAGCAAAGATGACTTCCTCTTTGCTCCATGGGGAAAGTAACCAAGGACCAAATTGTAACTCTGAGTTTTACTCAAGGCTTGTGTGACTTCTACAATCTAGCCTTAATATTGAATGACTTACAGTACACATTACTGTTAAAACACGGAGGAAAAGCGAGGCTTTCCAATAGAACTCACCGTTAAAGTTATAGGAACCATACAAGGCTCGTTTCGACTAAGCTATACCACGCAGAATGATAGTATTTGATTTCATTGTCTTTTCCCCCATTGTAGCTGTGGATCTCCTAAAACACGAGGTGATCTTCAGTGTAGTAAGGTTGGGTGCCACAATCATCATCTGCACTGGATTTTTGCTAATGCTGCTGCCGGAAGAATGGGATGAAATTACCCTGCGATTTATCAACAGCTTAAAGGAAAAGAAAAGTGAAGACCACGTAGAAGATATCACAGACTCCAGTGTGCATACAAGGAGCAGAAGCAGAGCCAACGGGACAGTGTCTATACCACTGGCTTAAAGCTGGCGAACATTTAACTGCACGTGAATGTATATTCTGTGAATATAATTTAATTTTCTCACTACTTGTATGCTAAAATGACAGTATTACTCTGAACTGGGGATGAATTATAAAATAAATGATAAACACATCAATAATAAATGTTTACATTTATACACTTACAAAGGAACAGGTGTAAATAACCACAATAAATTTTTTTTGTAATGAAACGTTAATCTGCATTCTGTTTACTTGCCTTTTAAAAAAAAATCAAATCCACTGTGCAACTTGACAGCTGTGCTTCTGTTCGCAAAAAAGGGGAGGGGCGAAGTCTTCAAAGGCCTGATTTGTATATTTGTTTAGTTCCAGCAGGCATCTATATTCAAAGTTAAACATTCGTGTTCTTTCCAAATGTAATGATTTGACGTTTTTACAAGGCGGTACCAAAAAGGCAGTGGACTCATTTTAAAACACCCAATCAAGAATCTTGGAACCCTAAAATATGAAGGGAACTGAGGTCTCCCATTAAAGTTTGGAATTTTTATTAAAACATGAGCAAAATCTGGAAATACTAGTGTCATTTCTTAGCTCACAATTAAATGTGATGGGGTGAGCGTATCTCCATACATTATGTTTTACAACTGGCCTATATCTGGTATAAATTAAGGGCCAGATTTTGATACCCACAAAGGACCAGAACGCTGCTCCAACTCTACTCAGTTCACTAACATTGAGCAGGCGACCATTAGGATTTTGGCCAGCTGTTAGCCCTGGGATAGGGTTAGGGTTAATAGGCCAGGGCTGGGGTTAGGGTTAGCTCATGGGCTCTACATGTATTTAGAGTTGTGAACAGGTCTTGGCCTAGGGCCCAAGTTAGATTTGGGGACTGTTTATGAGCCCAGGTCTTGACTAGGGATGGGCCATTTAGTGGGCGAGAGTTATGGTTGGGTCCAGTTCATGAGCAGACGTGATGGCACCAATTCCTAGGTTGTGACGTGTGGGGGGAATGGGAGGAGGGCCTTGTGAAATAGAAAGAGATGGAACCATTCATAATTTGGTGGGAGTTGAAAGATTTGGTCACTGAGCCTCTTCAGAAGTTGTTCCATTCTATATGCATCCGAAGAAGTGGGCTGTAGTCCACGAAAGCTTATGCTCTAATAAATTTGTTAGTCTCTAAGGTGCCACAAGTACTCCTGTTCTTTCTTCAGAAGTGTTCACTAGGAAGTTGTTGGTACACTTCATAGGTTACTAAAGGCATCCGTCACAGCACACCTCAGGGATACGCCAATGCCTACTAATACGCAGTCTGTGGTAGCTTATTGATACATACGCCATGCATTTATGTAGGTTAGCAACATGCAGAACTTGATGGCTCTGAATCATTTAAAATGTTTTTGGTTTGGTTTTTTTAAACCTATGAGATATTGGGGCCTAATTCTGAGCTTATTTACATAGGTGCAAATCAAAAGTAATTGTATTGAAATTAATGGATTCCCCCCCCCCCCCCAAAAAACAGGTGCAAGTGAGTCCAGAATAAGGACCATTGTGATTTCCAGATATCAAGAGCGTACCATTGTTAGTGATGCATTTTCTGTAATTCTAGTCATGCAGTGATTATACGGATATGATTAGCTTATGTAAACACTTACTTTTTATGGGTGCTTGTTCTCAGTAATCCATGGATTGAATTCCTTTCTAATATAAATAACGCTAAATAGTAATCACAATTCCACTCTATGTTCATAAAAGTAATATAGCATTTTGAGTGATACTGCAGGGCATTTGGTACATTGGTTAAAAAAAAAATCAATCTGTAGCCAAATTGCTTCCAAATAACAGTCATCTTTGACTGATTGATTTTTATGACTGTTATTACAGTCAAACAATGACATTTTAAATTATAGATTGCTATTTTAAAGGAATTAGCTGTGTTTGACTTTTAAAGGATTTTTCATTGTGGCGAGTGAGACAAATATTAATGTGGGTTAAAGCTACAGTTACTAGAGCGGTTGGCCAAGATTTTCAAAAGGCACTGGTGGTTTCTGGGGCGCACAGCCGGAGCCACCTTCAAGGCGCCTGAAGCTAGCTGAAAAACCAAATCACTTTAAGAAGGCTCAACATCATTAATCGCTTTTGAATAGGTTGGCTGTTTAAAACATACCAAGGCTTTAAAAAAAACCCATGCACAGCCTGCTACTGTAGTGCATATCGAAAGAAAAATGGGTATACTGACTTCCTATCCGTCACATAGCATTCCTATAGCATGGACTGCAATCAGTTTGTCGCTTATAGTGTATTTGGGAAGCATTGATTATTGTGACCCACGGTTTGTATAAAACCCATGGTCATGGTGTAGTAGATGAACTACAAACCCTAGTGTTAAGAAATTGTGTCAGGCCCCCAGTATCATGAGATTAGCTTAAAAATCATGAGATTTAAAAAAATAATAAAAGCTGCGTTTTCAGTCTTCTTCTGGTATTTGAGCCTTTGCGGGGTGGGGGAAAGGTGTCACATTTTTAAGCTTTCCTCCTGAACAACAAGGACCTGAAACTGGCCTCTTTTTTTTTTTCAATGAAAGCTCAGTTTCACTCATAATCTCATGACTCTAGGATATGGGGCTTTAAGAAAAGCTCTGAACATCATGAGACTTGTGATAAAAGCGCCAGGGTTGGCAATATTGCCAGTTGTAGGACTGGGGCCATTAACTTCAATGGGTGGAGTTTTATTGAAGATCACACTTTCTGTTTACACCTGGAGTCCTATTTCCTGGTTCTCTACATATGGAAAATTGAACCCAAAAGTCTAGTTCTCTCAAAATCCTCATGTTCTCAAATATTGCAAATCACCTAATTTTCTGTTAGTTGGATTCTACTGGACCACCCTGACTTGCTTTCTGACAATTTACTGCTCTGCATTAATGCAACGGATATTTTTAGTGAAAAGCAAATACCAAAATGAAAAAAAAACCCTCTTGTTAATATGCTAAAGCACAGCCACTCGGTGTGAACAGCTCCACTTCTCACTGGAGCCTCGGCAGGTACAGAATCAGGTCTTTGAGGAATTTCATCTTTAATAAACTAGGAAAAACAATTTCCTATTCTGGTGTTCCAATTTCATGAGATGTTTGTGCGGCCAGAAGGCACAGTGCCTGAGGGTCCTGACCAGTCAAGTTTGGAAGAATGGGCTTGAACTTGGTTAAGTTAAGTGTAAAATATCCAAGCCCCAGTGCATAGCAGTGAACATGTCCAAATCCCGTGCTACTTAGCAAAAGCAAGAGTCTTTGCATTGAAAAAATTGTATTGCATGTTAGGCATACTGTCTAGTCAGACTTACAGGGCCTGAGCCAAAGCCCGTTGCAATCCATGGGAGTTCTTTCTACCACGAATAAAACGCAAGATTAAATTTTCCCTAAGCCCATCACACCCATTTTTCACACGACGTTTAGAGCCCCAGTGCTATATAAGAGCTAGGTTTTATGATGATGATGACCCAAACTCTCTCAAAGTTTGGGGCTATCCAGACCTGGGATTTTTGGCTTGGATCCATCTCTAGTTTTATATGCTCTGGATCTGCTCTAATAATATGGGCAACCATGCTCCATGCCCCGGCCTAGCCCAGCTCTGTGCCACAGAACTGTGGCTGTTCCTCTGCCTTTGGAGACTTCAGGCCTCCTTTGAACTGGTTCTTGCATTCATTGAGGAGCACTTACTATCTTCACACCTTTTGAAACAATTAGTTTACCTCCCCTGCCCTGAAGCTGATGGCCCGTGATGCCTCTGACCTCTGTGCCATCTGATCTCTTGTTGAGCCTGTCCATTTTTTTCCTTGGTGCTTGAGAGAGTCAGGGACAGTATCAATCCACATGGAGCAAGTCCAAGCCTTCAGTGATGGTAGGCTTTAACGTTCAAATCATGGCTGAGGCCTAAGGCTATTGGAGCAGAAGCTGCACTAGTCTCTTTAATAGCACCCTGGTGCCTTCTGAGCATGTGAGAGCAGTTTCAAATCAAGCCACACAAAACAGACTATCAGTGAACTGTAAGGAAAGGTCACCATTCATTCAGTGTCTTAAAAATTAGACTTTACTATGGAGCTAAATTTTCACCACCTTGCCTCACTCCCTTAGACGCAGTCATGTGACCAACCTGTCCTTGCAATGCAGCTACAGGAATCGTGCATTGTCACACCTGGATCCCCACACCTATTTTATGTGGTTGAGAACAACCATTGAGATCTGGGGGGCATAGTGGATCACAAGCTAAATATGAGTCAACAGTATAACACTGTTACAAAAAAAGATAACCTCATTCTGGGATGTATTAGCAGGAGTATTGTAAGCATGACACGAGAAGTAATTCTTCCGCTCTACTCCACACTGATTAGGCTTCAACTGGAGTATTGTGTCCAGTTCTGGGCGCCACATTTCAGGAAAGATGTGGGCAAATTGGAGAAAGTCCAGAGAAGAGCAACAAAAATGATTGAAGGTCTAGAAAACATGACCTATGAGGGAAGATTGAAAAAATTGGGTTTGTTTAGTCTGGAAAAGAGAAGAGTGAGAGAGGACATGATAACAGTTTTCAAGTACATAAAAGGTTGTTAAAAGGAGGAGGGAGAAAAATTGTTTTTCTTAACCTCTGAAGATAGGACAAGAAGCCATGAGCTTAAATTGCAGCAAGGGCGGTTTAGGTTGGACATTAGGAAAAACTTCCTAACTGTCAGGGTGGTTAAGCACTGGAATAAATTGCTGAGGGAGGTTGTGGAATCTCCATCACTGGAGATTTTTAAGAGCAGGTTAGACAAACACCTGTCAGGGATGGTCTAGATAATACTTAGTCCTGCCATAAGTGCAGGGGACTGGACTAGATGACCTCTTGAGGTCCCTTCCAGTCCTATGATTCTATGATTACCTTGGCCATCAGCAGGACATCACCTGAGTTGCAGCTTGAGCTAACGGAGTTTTTCCATGGGCTTTAGATCAGACCATAAATTGGGAGCTGTAGCAGACACGTCTTAGACTCATAGAATATCAGGGTTGGAAGGGACCTCTGGAGGTCATCTAGTCCAACCCCCTGCTCAAAGCAGGACCAATCCCCAGACAGATTTTTGCCCCAGATCCTTTAATAGCCCCCTTAAGGATTGAACTTACAACCCTGGGTTTAGCAGGCCAATGCTCAAACCACTGAGCTATCCCTGCCCCCTGAGTCTTCTGTGACTCAGATGCAGAAGAGGACATACATTGAATGTAGGTTACATTTGCCCCTACACTGCACACAGCTGTTTAGGACCCTACATTGCCCATTGTCCTGATTTTTAGCTTAGACCTTTTTAAGAGGAAGGCAATAGAATTCCTAAAATACAGCTTAGTGGCTCAACCAGGGAATGCCCATAAAATCAAAGGTAAATTAAGAACATTTGATTATTACTTTACATGGATTTGTTTTACATGAACCGGTTGTATCATTTTTAGTGCCTTCTGTGACTGTTAACCTCCTTTACAATCACTCCAATAAAGTTTACAGCCTTCGAGTGAAGCAATGTGATAATTTTATTGTGGTCACCTGACTTGGTTTGTACCCCATGGAAAGGAAGTACTGACCTGGCTGCTGCATTATCAAGTTTTGGCCTCATGTGAGGGCTGCATCAAAGCTCCCTGGCAGGAAAACAAAACGTGCTTTGAATAAATCATCTCGAGTGCGACGCCATAAAATATCGCACTTGAGAGGGCTCAGGAAAGGGACAATAACAATATTATCCCAGCACAGTGGGAAGACGCAACCGTTACTGGTATAAAAACTAGTTCCCTTGTAAACATATGAAACAACAACCAATGTGTGCGTAACCCTCATGTTGCTACAGCTTGAGATTCCAGATGTGTAATAATGAAATCTCTTAACCCTAGGACTATACTGTACATTCCAATCAATGAAATTACACTGGAATATTTTTCTTCACTCCTTGATCAGTTTCATGGAGATCTACACGTTAAACAAAACTAACAACCGCAACAATCAGCCAATTTGCATAATTCTCAGTACTTCTTTTTTATTAGGGATTTGTTTGAAGTCTAGCTGTTATCCAGCTGTTATTTTGGCAGTCAAGTCTGTAACATTAACTACATCACTGTCCCATTTCATTACATATGCCTAGCCTTGTGTGTGTAGCTGTATGTCTGTCTGAATTTCATGTACAGCCATTCATAAGATTCAAGGAAAAATGCAAGCATTTTTGCAGTACAGTGGACTGTCGCAACCAGTCTCTGCTGTGTTAATATTCAGACAAGTAATATGTACGACCAAGGGAATAGAAAGTATTCACTATGAAGCAGAAATATCATCATCCTCTCCTGTTTCCAATGCCAAGGTTAAGGAGGGTGGTCATCTGTCAGTTTCTTGGCTTTGGTACCCTAGATGGCCAGCCATCTCAAGCCTAGACTTATTTTACAGATGTGGAATTGAGGTACAGAGAAGCTAAGTGACTTGCCCAAGATCACACAGGACATCTGTGGTAGAGCAAGGACTTGGAGCCAAGGTCTCCCATGTCTTGGATCAGTGCCCCAGCCACCAGACCATCCTTCCTCTCATAAACCAGAATCATACTTATCAAAAACTTCATTTAGTATAATACACTTTGTCCTTCCTCATTACATTCCCTAATGAGGTAATATGCCTGCAGGATAGAAACTGGAGATGTGCACCATATACTTCTGCTCTCAGACAGGGGCTTTGGATGTGATTATTTCTCTTCGTTAAGTCTCACCTAGCGAATAGACTATATTTAGCTGTGGTGCTGCAAATGAGATCCAAGCAATTGCCCATCTTAAAGGCCTACTCCATAGATCTAGAGAAGGTCAAATGTCCCTCTTGAATTCTAAATTCATTTAATCTTACTTCACAGGGGCAGTTTGATTTTTGTAACAATCCGGTTTTGCATTTATGGCTGAATTTAGGACAGTATAAGTGTTATGCACTTTAAGCCAAAGGGTAAATGGGCCCCTAAGATGCTGCTTGATTGGCCTTCCATGAATTCCCTGTATGCATGATTTCTTTCCATTACTTCTTTTATCTTGGATATTTCTGAGACATCCATCATTCTCATATTTAATTGCCATCTTGCTATCTGATCCTTGAATAACTTAAGGAGCAATTCATCATTTTGTCAACACTACACAGTATGAGCTAAGCTGAGGGTGTCCAAGTACAATACATAGGTTTAGGGACACATTTTCAACAGTGTTTGTAAATGCACTTACGAAAATGCACATGCCAGTATATACCCATTTTGTACACATAATGACCAGTGTACCATATGTAACAGTAAAGCAATATGATTGCAGAAACATATTAAGCATGCAGCTATTGTATGCCTATTTATGTCTCACTTTTGAGCAATGATGGCCGTCGGTGATGAAGCATGATGAAAACATTTGGCTGTCAGGGCATCAGTTTTTGCCTTGTTAATTTGTACACTTCTGCTGGAGTGAACCTGTGCCCTTTAAAAAGTGAGAGACATCCCGCCTACCCCCCCCCCCCCGTCCCATTGCCTTTGGCCACCACATGGGTTTTTGTTCCATTGACAATAATGTGAACTTGAAAGGGAAAGCTGGAGACAGAGCCAGGGAGGAAGCAAGCAGATTATTACAACCAGGCAACAAATGTGCTGCCATGAATTGCTTTTGTGCCCCATTTTATTTAGTTATCATGTTTCACCACTCACACAATGGTATGCCTAAATGTGTAATAACTAGCCCCAGGTTAGTGCGGGTATAAAGTCCATTGACCAGTCATCATGATGCCCTATGTGATAGCGTCAATGGACTTACACCAGTGATGAACTGGTCACAATTTATATTAAGGTTCTATGTAGAAATAAGTCACAAAGGGTTAATCAATGGTTAATTGAGGTTTTATTAAATGGTTCATCAATTGTTACAAACTGTTATCGAATCCAATGGGTCAATAGGTAGCTGCTAAATATGATTTATAACCTCTTCTTCTGACATATCCTACTCACGCTTATACCATCAATTAATCATGTATTAACCCTTTGAAAATGGAACCTTAATATAAATTTGTAACTAACCAGTACTTGTAACTAACATTTAGATTTCTACCTAAGAAAATGAGCCCACGCCAGAGCTCTAGGGGGCCCGGACACATGTTAGAAAACAAAAGTAAAACTGAACATCCGCTTAGCCCTGACAGCCAATACTTAATACAAATTGTAATGCAAATTTCCCCTCCTGGTGCCTCCTCCAAAGTCTTCCCTCCTGCAATGTGTGCTCCTCCCTCTAAGTTCCCTGCAGGGTGCTACATGGGGAACAAATATTTTAAAATGGGCTCGTCAATCTAGCAGAGAAAGGTATAACACGATCCAATGGCTGGAAGTTGCAGTGAGACAAATTCAGACAGGAAGTAAGGTGTAAATTTTTAACAGTGGGAGTAATTAACCATTGGAACAATTTACCAAGGGGTGTGGTGGATTGCCCATTTTCAAATCAAGACTGGATGTTTTTCTAAAAGATCTGCTCTAGGAATTATTCTGGGGAAGTTCTATGGCCTGTGTCATGCAGGAGGTCAGAGTAGATGGTCCCTTCTGGCCTCAGAATCCATGACTCTTGCTGGGCCATATCAACTATTGTCTTTGTTTTTAACAATGATTAGCATTTTTCTATAAACTTTTCTTCACTGTGTGTCGTATTCTTTCTATGCAGAGAAGAGCCCTGATCCTGCAGAGACGTGCACATGTGCTTAACTTTACACACTGTGAGTAGATCCCTTAAAGTCAATGAGACAACTCACAGTGTGTAAGTCTTTGCAGGGTTGAAGCTTAAAACAAGCTTTCGATCCATTGTTATGGCACATAACATAGGCTACCACAATAAGAGTGGTTGGTAATGTATGGGAAATAAATAATTAAGGGGTTCAATTGCAGAATTAAGCTTACTCACTATAGGGGTCACCAGGAAATACCTATTTAAAAATTATATATTATACGCACACGAATTCTCTCTCTCACTCTCACTCTGTCTGACACAATTCATTTTTGGTCAACATTTTCCAATTTTTCCACCAACAAAATGAAAAACAAAAATGACCAAACTCAGTAAAAACAAATTTACTAGCAACAATTTTCCATAACTGATCGGATTTTATATTTTACTTTCATTTTTGTGGAATTTTTTGTTTTTTGCTCAAGAAGTTTAGAGTTTTGTTTTTAATACCCAGAGCAAAATTGGCATTTTTGACCAAGCCTAATAAATATATAGCAAACTGTGAAAAATATTTGGTGCTGTAAATACCAATCCCATTTTTGAGTGTTGCAGCTGCAAATTCCATACAGCCCACTAAATCCACATACCCAAACAACACATATTGTGGTGTAGCTCTGTCAAAAAAAAAAAAAAAAAATCAAGCTCTATGTTTTCTGTTTCCTCCTGTCATCTGGCAGCATGTCACCAGAGACCTCACGTTTTGTATCAACAATTTCCATTCGATTGTGAAGGAAAGTCATAAGCAGTGAAAAATGCTTCGCAGTATAAACATTAACTTGATGGAGCAGTAAAAGTGTTTTGTGGATGAGTAAATTCTGCCAAGGAATGTCATTCCTATCTGATCGCATTACACAGGTCCACTGCACAACGTCGGCTGCTCATTAACTGGCCCCCGCTCCCCCCAAAAAACCTGCCAATCCTTTATGATGAAAATGGGATAGGAGGAAAGGCCAGAATGACAGCTAGAGTTGGGCAAGGAACTCAAAACAGTGATACATGGTAAAATCCTCACCCACTATTGAACTACCTGGCAAAATTCTCATTGATTTCAGAGGACTTCCCCCCATAGAATGGGGGACTTCAGCTAGGACTCAACAGACCTGAATCTGATACTTGGCTCTGCCACAGACTTCCTGTGTGACCTTGGGTAGGTCACTGGATCTCTCTGCGCCTCAGTTCCCCATCTGTAAATTGGGGGTGATAATACTCTTTGGTTACACTGGCAATTCTTCTGGGCTGGGATTCTCTGTTACCCTGTGTTTCTACAGTTCCTGGCACCCAGGGGGCCATGATTTTGGTTGGGGTCTTTAGGTGCTGTCATCATTGTTCTTAAAAAACGTTTTCACAAATATTGACTCCAGTCTCAAGCTGAATTTGATTCCCTGCTATTCATGCCCCTGGCGTGTGCATGATCCAGGAGTAGTCCAGCTACTGAGTTGTTACTCTAAGGCCCTTCAACTAAGCACTCAGCATTCAGGGACATTAGGCATTTTCTGTAGGTTTGCTCAGGGCCGGCTCCAGGGGTTTGGCCGCCCCAAGCAGCCAAAAAAAAAAAAAGCTGCGATCACAATCTGCGGCGGCAATTCGGCGGAAGGTCCTTCGCTCCGAGTGGGAGTGAGGGACCGTCCGCCGAATTGCCGCCAAATAGCTGGACCTGCCGCCTCTCTCCGGAGTGGCCGCCCCAAGCACCTGCTTGCCAAGCTGGTGCCTGGAGCCGGCCCTGGGTCTGCTTACTATAGCTCTGCAAGTGCTACACCTTACAAGAGAGGCCTCCTTGGTCTGTGGCCTTTTGACTAAGAGCCCAAGCAGGTGACGTTTGCTTCACTTCTCTGGGATGGTGTGTATGACATTCCCAAGCAACAGCATCAAACCTTGATCCAGCAAAGCGCTTACACACTTCGGGCCAGATTTGTCAGCGTATTCAGGTGCCTAAGGATGCAGATGGTCACCTAGTGGGATTTTCAGATGTGCCTAACTCCCATTGACTTCAGTGGGAGTCAGATATCTAAGTGCTTTGGAAATCCCACTAGGCACCTAGCTGCATCTTTAGGCAGCTAAATGCCTTAACACATCTTGCCCTTGGTCCCTTTAATGTTCCTCTCTCAAGAGAAGAGTCAGGAAAGAGCTTCGTTAGTCGCAAATCAGCATATATGCCCTGCTGCATTGACAGGTACACTTTGTTCTTCTAAATGAATGTAAGTCACTGTATAGTATTAAACGGAGTTCGGAACCTTACACATATATTGTTGGCTGCTGTCCATGTGTTTTCCTGCTTAATCAATAGCTGCTGTCTTACTAAGCCCACCATGCTGGCATATGCAAAAATGCTGATACTACTACCCTAGCCCTACAAACAATCCTCCTTGGGTATCCAACGCTCTGTCTTTATAATGTAATTGATCCCCAGCTGTCCAAATAAGTTGTGGTCTCTGAAACTGAGAGTTAATATGGATGATGGATTATTATTCTAGGCACCAGGTGGGTTCGCACTGTGAGGTGTGGAAAGTTCCAAGTAGGCTGCTGTTTAGCACAGAAATTACTAGAGACACAAAAGGATGCATTATTCTCTTCTATTTTTCTCCCCTTTGAGCCAAATCCTACTTTTGGTTACACTCATGCAAGTTGATGGAAGTTACTGGGCCAGACACACTCTCAGATACACCAGTATAACACTAGAGTAAAGATAGGGTTACCATAGTTCAACAATCAAAAAAGAGGACACGGGGTGCCACCCTAGCCCC